>NC_057803.1:721927741-722022030 GCF_018294505.1 Triticum aestivum | reverse complement strand
CATGAAGATATGCCAATTGCCAGGGTGTGAGTGCTGGAGGCAGCCAAGAGGCTCGGAGGTGCATCAGAGTGTGGGAAGATGCTAAGAGGGCGGTAGTGACCTCAAGCTGCCCATGGGCTGGAGAATTGTTAGTTTTTCTTTGTTGACCCAAGAGATAAAAATGGAAAATTTCGAGAAAAGATTGTTGAATGCACTGAGTACGTGTGTTCCGTAATGAGGTGGTAGCATAGGTCAACATGCAGTCCTCGCCGGCGTCTCACATTTGTAAAACCGCACAGCAAAACCACCTTCCAAGCTCCTAGGGGGTTATTCGTCCTGTTTTATAAAGTTGAGGGGTTAGAATGCCTGCTTTTAAACCTCAGTGGTTATGTTATTGGTTCGTGAAAGCCTAGGGGAGTATATACACTTCTTTCGTTTTAATTTAACTTGACATGAGAGCGAGATCGGAACATCTTGTGGGTTTTCTTCTAGAATAACGTAAGGCCATGTGCTCCATCCCAAGTGAAATAGGAACAATGACAAAGGATTGTCTTGATCGTCCTTACTCCTTACCAAGCACATGTGTGCCCGTCCGACACAGCAAAGCGGGCTGACCACTAGAACGACAAATAGTTTATGTATACGGTGGGCTGAATGCTACTCCCTCAGACCCAAGATAAGTATCGCAATTTTGAACTAAGGTTAGTTCAAACTGTGACACCAATTTTGGACTGGAGGGAGTATATATTTTGACGATAAATTTTTTTGAATTTAAAATTTGTTTAAATTCTTTATATTGAAAGAAAACCCATAATTTTCAAGATTAAAAAACCCTATATCAAGAGAAAAAAATCTTGCACGGCAGCATTATAAAAGAGAAATGGTCCAGGGCTCCACTGGAAAGGAAATGGAGGAGAAATGATTGAAGTGTACCAGCATACAATGCATCTTTCTTGTTGGTTGATGTATCATCAAGAGAAAAAAATCTTGCACGGCAGCATTATAAAAGAGAAATGGTCTTGGGTTTCACATAGAAGGAAAAGTGGGAGAAATAATTGAAGCGTACCAGCATGCAATGCATGTTTCTTGTTGGGTGATGTGTCATCAACCTTTGTTGTTGGCCTGTTGCGTCGCAACGCAATGCATGCATGCACCCATCTCTCAACAAGCACAAATGACTTCCCTACATGGCCACACCGTCCTGACCGGAGCAAATACTTGCAGAACAGATGGCCCGGGCATTTTTCTTCTCAGCACTGATAGTTAACGGGAGGTAGCATAAATTGATAACGATGCTGTACTCCTATTCTATCTAAGCGACACGACGCCATACAAGTGAAATGGTGTCTGGGCTCCATGCACGAGGAAAAGGACGAGAAATAAGTGAGAGCACATGGCATGCGTCGAGATCCAGCACCGGACGCGACACGTCCAGCGACAATAATGCGTTTAGCGAGGGTCTACCACCGACTGGTCAGGAAGGAGCGAGCCATCACTTTTCATCTTAGCTGTGTCGCCTACGTACGAGAATACTTGCTTGGCCAGTGCCCATAAGACACGATAACAAAAGGACGACGCGTGGCCCCATGCAACAGTGATCAGTACAATGGAAAAATAAATGTGAATCTACTTGTAGTGTCTACCCCTGTTGGGCGTACGCACTTTGAGAGCAACAACTCAGTGTAGATCTCGGCCGATCGATCTCTCGCTAATGTATGCACCGCATCTCATCTCTCACAAAACTGGCAATGTGGTACTCCCTTTATAAAGAAATACTCCCTCCTTTCAAAAATTCGTGTCTTAGATTTGTCTAAATACAGGTGTATCAAGTCACATTTTAGTATTAGGTACATCCGTACCTAGGTAAATGTAAGACAATTTTTTTTGGAATGGATGGAGTATAAGAGTGTTTAGATCTCTAAAGGATGAAGTACTAACTAATACTTCCTCCATACCGAAATAAGTGCCTTTGATTATTACAATTTTAGGACGGAGGGAGTACATATGTGGATGTGGACGTGGAACTGGGTGCATGGGAGCTCTGGATATCATGTACCAACCTCCGCCAATAAAGGTCGATGTTCCTACCATGTACTCGTATTATATTTTTTCTGAAACTGTCAACAGAGGAAAGACTTCTGACCTGAATATATTTCAAACTTCTGATTTACAAGAATTTTAGGAGGTGAGAGGATAGGAAATCACGCCACAGACCGGCATGTTGCCTATTACCATAACGTAAGATAGGAGATGATGTTAGAGAGTACAATATTTGGTGCTACATTTATGCGCCTAAACACCTTTGAGTTTTTGGCATCCAAGATTTTCCATAATATCAAAAGGAGGATGAAAAGCCAAATAGACTACGGCAGCCCGTTTATTAAAGGCGTTGTTGTCCATATGGCTGTGATGGGAGTGGACGATGGGTGCAAACCATTGGCTGCGATCTTCCATGAGCCGCTAAGCAGTCGAAGAACAAATGTGCACGATCTTCCATGGCCGCGGAGCTAGATTCACATGCCAATGATTCTAGCAGCGTTTTTTGGTGAAGATTAGCAAGAGTATTCAACCTGTCGAGGTAGAATAACCACCCGAATACGCACACGACTTGGCACACCCGATGCCCTAATGAAGGCCGAGCCATTTAGGAACGTTCGCGAGTCTGAAGCCTGAGAAAATCTTACATCATGCAACAAAAATCTCAATAAAGCAAGTTCATGGGAAGTTGTTAAGGTTAGTCAACTACGCAAGGGGAGATTGATCCCCAATATCATAAAGTGTTGTACTAGAGTTGTGGGCTTTGTGTATTAGGAGAAATGAGCGGGGTAAGCAGTGCAAAGGAGCTCCGGGTGAAGCCATCTATCTAACCACACAAAAAGTAGATCAGCCATCCCCAATTAACACTTGGGAAGTAGTATCTCTAGGGTATTTAGGTGTTTGAAATGGCCATGTCAAGGATGGATGAGTATTTTTCCTGGAACTATGTATAGTTGGGGTGGCAAAGAATCTAATCCTTCCAAGGCAAGTCCTTAGAATAGGGGAAATTGAAAGCAATTTCAACATAAGTAAAGTTTTGTGCTTGCAAGTTTTTAACACCCAGACCACCCGAGGCATTGGGCATGCATACATTGTCCCATTCAACATGCACAAGTAGGGAAAAGCCTAGTAGTCGCGCGGGTTAACATGCTAGTAGTAGCATGATACATCTCCATCGTAAGTACTTTTCCAAACAATTTTGCTCTTGTTTTGGACTCTAATTTGCATGGTACGAATAAAATTAACACGGATTGCCGTTGTTTTCAGCAGAACTACCATGGTTGTTGTTTTTGATAGAAATAAAAGTTCTCGGAATTGGACAAAACTTTGCGGAGATTTTTTATAGAATAAATAAAAATACTGGAACGAAGATCCACCGGAGGGGAGCCACAAGTTACTCACAAGGCAACAAGGCGTCCCCTGATGACTTGTGGGGTCCACAAGACTCTGTCTGACCTAATTCCAAGCCTATAAGTTTTGTTTTCCCGAGAAAAAAAGAGAATAAGTTTTATTGTGTTTCACGATATGGAGCTGTTGCCACCCTCTGTTCTTCATCGGGAGGGATGTTTTGGAGTCCGTTCGGGGCTCCGGAGAGGGAGATTCATCCCCTTCATCATCATCAACCCTTGTTCATTAACAATTCCATGATGCTTCACCACCAGGAGTGAGTAATGTTTTCATAGGCTTGCTGGACAGTGATGGAGTTGGATGAGAGTTATCATGTAATCGAGTCAATTCATTAGTGTTTGATCCCTAGTGCCCGTGTTGGATGAGATTTATTAGGGCTTGATCCCTAGTATCCACTAAATTATGTGATTGATAATGTTATGACTTTGATATGCTTAATATTTTTTAATAGTGCCCGAGTGTCATGATCTTATATGTGAACCATTTATGATTTCATGAATATATTTTAGTTCTTGATCCTATCTGCTAGTTGTATGCACTTGTTATTGTTCTGAACCGTAGAACCCAGGGTGATAATAATTGGGATACTCTCCGGGGATGACTGTAATTCGAGGAATTCATGTATTCACCATGTGTTAATGGTTTGTTCCGGTTCTCTATTAAAAGGAGGCCTTAATATCCCTTAGATTTCCTTATGGACCTCGCTGCCATAGGAGAGTAAGACAAAGGATGTCATGCAAGTACTTATTTTAAGCACGTATGACTATATACAGAATACATGCCTATATTGAATTGATGAATTGAAGTTATTGTGTATTGCTCTAGGTTGTGACTGTTACATGACGCATGCCATCCACACAAATATCCATCACTGATCCAATGCATACGATTTTCTCATATTGATCTTTGTTAAGTTACTAATATTGTTATTGCTCTTGCAATCACTACAAAACTGATACTGTTACTATCACCATTACTATTGGTACTGCTACCGCTACTATTAAACTACCATACTACCGTGCTACTAAATACTTTGCCACAAACTCGTGTCTTGGCCTCTTGACCTAGCCAGCCACCGCCTCCAAAATGCTAGGGTACTCTGCTCCCGCCGGCGCCGGCGCCGGTCCGTCCCGTCTCCGATGGCCTTAGGGCCATGGAGGCTGAGTGGATCTTGCCCCTTGCCGGTGGGAGGGCTCTGTTTTTCTATCTTTTTCGAGCTTTGTTAGGGTTTGTGTCCTGCTCGGGAAGGCGAGACGGCGGCGGCTCACTGAAGATTGAATAAAGGTCTCCCGGGCTAGCCCTCGTTCCGTGACGCGTCTAGCATTATCGGTGGGCGTGTGGAGGCGTGTCTCTGGTGGATCTACCTTTGGTGGATTTGCTCGGATCTGTTCGTCGTTCGTTTTCGTTCGTGTGTTTTCAGGTTGAATCCTTTTGATTTACACTCTTCATCTGCGGCGGTTGCTGTTCTGGTGCGTTGGTTCTATGAGGCCTTAACACGACACTTCCCGACTGTCTACTACAACAAGGTTTGCCCAGCTCCGGCGAAGGAGGGGCGATGACAGCGGCGCGCCTTCGGCTTGCTTCAGTGCTTGTAGTTGTCGCTAGGTGGTCTACGGATCTGGATGTAATTTTTATTATTTCTAGTTTTCGTTGTACTACCATGACTGAAGATGAATAGATTGGAAGTTTTCATGCAAAAATATACTTTGCTGCAGATGTGTAGTTTTTCAGATGTGGTTGAAATTTACAACTCAATAGCTAAGACTCATAAATAGTCTTTGGCTCCATTTGTGTTGAATTAATAAATTTGAGTGAAATACCATCCTTAAAAACTGTCGCGATCACCTATACTTGTGGGTTATCAAGACTTTTTGCTGGCATCATTGCCAGTGACCTCCCGATGTCCATGGGTCAGAGAATTTGTTAACCAAAGAGATAAAAGGAGAACAAATTGCCAGAAAATAATATTGAAGGCACTAACTTTGTAAGTTCCTTAATGAGGTCGCAGTATAGGTCAACACACAGTCCTCGTCAACTAGTAGAAAAGGGGGCAATGATCCAGGCCCGGCCAGCCCATTAGTCCCGGTTCAATCCAGAACCGGGACCAATGGGGGCATTGGACCCGGTTCGTGAGCCCCGGGGGCCGGCCGGGCCACGTGGGCCATTGGTCCCGGTTCGTCTGGACCTTTTGGTCCCGGTTGGTGGGACGAACCGGGACCAATGGGCCTCGCTCCTGGCCCACCACCATTGGTCCCGTTGGTGGGACGAACCGGGACCAAAGGCTGCCCTTTAGTCCCGGTTCAAGTCACCAACCGGGACCAATTAGTTGCCTATATATACCCCTCGCTTGCGAGCAGAGCACTCCCAGTGCTCTGTTTTTCGTGGCCGGCGAGGGGAGAGCTTTGTGGTGCTCCAGCTCACCTCCTATGCACACGAGGTGTTCGATGGAATGCCCGAGCCACACTACTTAAGCTTTCTCCTCTCCAAGCTCGACCTCCAAGCTCCATTTTCCTTAATATTTGTCTAGGTTTAGCGGGCCGTCACGTCCCGTCTCCGTCTTCAACGCCGTCGATCGCTCGCGCCGATCTCGTCGCCGGCACCACCGTGGTGAGCCTCTTGTTCTTATCTTCTTTCTGAAAGGGAAAAAATTCTTACTTGTATGTTTATATAGATACTTGTATAATTTTCTTACTTTTATTATTGCATCTTATATAGTGCGATGGTTTTGGTATCCGCCCCCGTCGGCCCTCGTCCTGTCTATGATTCGGATGTGGTATATATTATCTTTTCATAACTATTGGTTCATTTATTGTTTATGACAATTATCCCGACCAACGTGACATAGATTTTATTTATCTAGGAGGTTGTTGAACCGGAAATTCCAACCGACCCTATTGTCGAGAGGTTAAATTTAGTTGAAGAAGAAAACAATTTGTTGAAGGAAAAAATTAGAAAAATTGAGGAGGAGAAGATGATATTTGAGTTGCATGTTGCGGATGTCGTCGATGATCACAAGATCAAGATGGATGCAATGCGCTTGAAGATTAGAAAGATTAGAAAATATGCCATTCATACCGAGGCTTGGTATCATTATGCCGTTGGATCAGTTGTTACATTGGTTGCGATTATGATCGCATTTGTTTTCGCATTGAAATGTTTTACATAGTTTCAGTGTATGGTTTAATTAATTTAGATGCTCTGCAGAGCTTTATGTTGTTAGATGAGAACTATGTATGTACTTTGGTTTTAATGTGATGATGAACTTCTATTAATTTGGTCACTTAATTATCTATTCATGATGTTCTGTAATGATTTTTGACACGCAGATGAACCGGCAATGGATGTACGGTTCAAGACACACCTCCGAGTACATTAAGGGCGTGCATGATTTTCTCGAAGTGGCTGAGGCAAACAAGCAGAATGGTTTTATGTGTTGTCCATGCCTTATATGTGGGAATACGAAGTCTTACTCTGACCGGAAAATCCTCCACACCCACCTGCTTTAGAAGGGTTTCATGCCACACTATAATGTTTGGACGAGGCACGGAGAAATAGAGGTTATGATGGAAGACTGCGAAGAAGAAGAGTACGATGACAACTATGTGCCCCCTGAATACGGTGATGCTACTGAACATCAAGAGGAACCAGACGATGTGCACGATGATGCTGCAACGGGCGAAGCTGCTGAAGATCAAGAACAAGGACGAGGGCCGACGGGGACGGATATCAAAACCATGGCACTATGTATAACAAACAACATACGGGTAAGATAATTATACGAGTAACTATATATCCGAATCACACAAACATCATTTTTTTATATAAAATTTCATGAACAAGAGGCTCACCACAAGATGGTGCCGGCGACGGGACGGTGCGGGCGATCGACGGTGGTTACGACGGAGATTTAGAAGGCACTAAGTAAAACACACCTACATATGCAAACTAAGTGTTATTTTGACCTCAAATTGCATATAAATCAAATACTACCACATATAATTCCTCCCAAATTAATAAAACCCACAATTAATCACTATATAAACCAATGCAAAAGCTAATCTAGCAATGAGAGATGAAAGGACAAAGTTGCTAACCTTGGTGATCATTTGAATGGATGGGGGCCTTCAAATCTTGACAAATTTGGGCCAAATTTTGTGATGAACTCGAGAGGAAGAAGGGAAGAACAGAGGAGAGGGAGAGGGGAAAGGGGGAAGAACAGAGTGCAGGTGGACGAAGAGTTTATATAGGACGACCTTTAGTACCGGTTCGTGCCACGAACCGGTACTAAAGGTGCTGGACGGGCCCCACTCTGACAACATCCTGCCACCACTTTCTTTAGTACCGGTTCGTGACACGAACCGGTGCTAAAGGTTCGCCACGAATCGGTACTAAAGAGCTCCTCCCGCCTAGCCGTTGGAACCGGCACTAATGGACACATTAGTGCCGGTTCTGTTACAAACCAGGACTAATGTGTCTCACATTTGACCCTTTTTCTACTAGTGAAAGGAGCCATGTGAGATCACGTTAAAATCTGAACACTTGAGTGTTCCATCCGTGATGTAGTATTTTATTTCCTGCCACATAACTTTGGTTGCCTATAACATGTAGGTGTGTCTTAAGGTGTATGTGCTCTTCAACATTTTCTTCATTTACGGCTCTACCTCATCACTTTTCAAGCACAATAGTCCATGGGCACACAGCCACATGTTGCTTGGTTGCATTTTTTTATAGAGCTAGGAACACCAAAAAAGGAGAAAGCTTGGTTGTAGCTTTGCAAAAAATTGGCTATTGTAACTAGAAAAATATATACCTACAAAAAGAATTTCAAAGTAATTCAATCTTTTGCGAAAATTATGGCAGACTGTTGCAAAAACATCACCAAATTAAAGCAACATTTTATGAATGGACACATCAAGAAATAAACCAAAAAAAATGTTTTTTGGAAAATGGTTTTTGTTAGCAATAGCGCCTCAAATATTTGCAGCGTCATACAAACTTTGCAACATAGGAGTCTGGCTTTGTGGCTGCAAAAAAAAAAAAAAAGAGGTGGCACCTGGTCACGTTTGGTTTTTTTTTTCTGTTTTCTGGGTTTCCCCTTTTTAGCTTTTATTGTTTCTTTCCTGTTCTTTCTATTTATATTTCTGAACAGGTTTTCTATTTTTTCACCGTTTTTTTTTGTTCTTAATTTTTCTGAAACTCATCTCTATTTTTTCAGTACACAATGTACATTTTTCTTATACACGTGTAACATTTTTTGATAAATGTTGAGTTTTTTTTAAATACATGATATTTTTATCCTTGTTTTTGAATACATGCAGCCATTTTATACTATTTTTTATGAATTTTTTGGTACATGTTAACAATTTTCAAATATAAGTTGACATTTTTTTAATGGCACGAAGCAGTTTTTGCGTTGCCTAAAAAATTAATAATGTCACGAACATTTTTGGTAAGTGGGAACTATATGTGCGAGTTGAATTTAGGTTTGAACTATTTTATTTTGAAACTTAGTTGGATTGTACTATTTATATTTGAACTACTGTCGCGTTTTAGTATTTTCACTCCTTGAAGATTTGATATGCTTTTATTTTGAGTGTAGCAGACTTAAGATTAAAAAAATAGGGGCAAACGTTTATGGAACAGGGTAGGATAACCGACTACCATATCACTGTCCACAAACGAGTCCCAACCAGTCCGCGAGCAAATAGTTTGTCTGTTTTAAGGGTTGGGATTGGAGATGCCCTTAGTTTCCGCAAAGAAAAAAGATATCTGGAGCTAGATTGAGTGAGGCATGGAATTTTCATTCATTGCTTAAACTTATTTTATTTCATTCCTTCATAATCGGGACAAATTGTGCAGTTACTTTATGCTCGCAAATTGCATGGACCCAATCAACTCATCTTCAATCCATAACCTATATATCGTGCCACTGTGCGAAAAAACAAAACCAACAAAACCCTTATACCTGCATCTGCTGACGCTCATTTAGTCTAGACATGCCATTGCTGATGCTCCCCACTGCAGCTCCTCATGCACCGGCCGTCTTCTGGTGCATAGGCGCCCAAGCCGGAGTACATGTGCCCGTCTTCGTATGGCACGCTGGAGAAGCACTATGGCCACATCAATGCTCTACGTACCTGGAAACATACAAAGGACCGTATAGGGATTTTAGGACCTGAACGGAGCTGTTTCTAACATCCTCGTGAAGTTTACTAGATTTAGGCGCGTTTCACTCTTGCATATAGGCTTGAATCATGCTCATTCATCGATGAAGTTTTTTGTGAGAGGTATTCATCGATGAAGTGATGATTGAGTGTTCATTTTCCATTTTTGGAGGGGAATTTAGTACTGGTTCATAGCAGTCATTTTATTTTTTTGAGAATAGGTTCATAGCAGAAACAAAATTTAAATGCGGCGAGACTCGGCCCAGCAAGCGAAACCAAGCCCATGGCACCGCCGGACCCTCTCTCCAGTTCTTTCCGAGCCAAGGCCACACCGAGTCGCCGATGACCTCGCCATGCGGCGGCGGCCGGGACTTCGCCGGCGTCCAGTTCCGGCTCGTCGGCTTCGACCGGTGCCCTCGACAACGAGTATCAGGTGACTCCCTTCTTCCTTCCCCTTCCCCTGCCACTGTGACTCTGAAAGTCAAACCAATACCAGAGGAGATGTTAATATACAGACGACGTCATTCAGACCACATGCTTACAAAATGCAGAAAAGTTAAGATCTCCAGCGGAAAATTGAAACTGCAAAGTTAATGGTATCATATATCAGATATTCATAGCCTTGAAGATGGAGCAGCCATAGCAGGTATATAGGAATAGGAGTGAAGTCCAGTTTGCCAGTAACTTTGGACACACATTCCCCTTACAAAGCAGAGTACAAATACACGGGAAGAAACAAACAGAGAATATACACAGTAGGAGGTTGATCATGCTGTGCTTCTCTCGACATGACCAGAGCACCATTCCTGGGGTTGGAAGCTGTTGAAGCTCATCAAAGTAGGAATGATCTAACAACACGTTGATCAACTCCACGGTGAAAAACTGATGCACCTCCCTCTTGTGAACTCGGTCTGAGCTTGCTCCATCGCCTATGTGTGAGTTGATGATCATCAAAGTTGCAGAGAATTGGCAACACCGGCTCCAATTCTGGCAGCTTAACTGCCAAAAATTTGCAGTGCCAATGTCGAGCACAAGACAGCCATCAATATCATTATCATTACCGCACTTTACAAAAGTATGCAACTTACTGACATTGTTAATTTGTAATGCTTACGGAAAGAGAACCAACATACCACCTGAAAGGTTCATCCTAAAAAAGCACTGAACGCACATCATGCCAGTTTGAGGAGCCATCTTGCATCTGTAGACAGTGGAGCTCATCGAAGAATGCAAGTTCGTGAGTTGGTGGTCATGCCATGCCCCAGCATTTCCCAGGTTAAGAAAGTGGGGAATATATGTCAGAGACTAATTGGTGATGGCGAGATTCCCAGCATGAGTGATACAACGCATTTCTGGTTTGTAGACTTGAGCTAAATCCTAAATGCAACAAATATTGTAGTCAATATAGCGAGACTGTGTCAGTAATAATCGATAAGCGGGACTGTTGAAGGAAATGCAACTCTTGATGTATTGATCGGGTGCACGGTGCACGTATATATGGGTACAAGGGCAGCCCTCAGCCTCATCTATACAAGGAAACTAGAGGCGGAGCCGGTAGGAGATTATCCTAACAGATACATGCACAAATATGTTCAACACCCCCCCCCCCCCCCCGCGCGCAGTCGATACGTCACCAGTGACGCATAGACTGGACCGGAACTCCTTAAAAGTAGGCGTCGGTAACCCCTTCGTCATGACATCGGCAAACTGCTGAGCAGTGGGAACATGAAGAACGCGGACGCGCCCAAGACCCACCTGCTCTCGCACGAAGTGAATGTCGAGCTCAATGTGCTTCGTGCGACGATGATGAACGGGCTTGGCGGAGACGTAAACTGCAGAGACATTGTCACAGTAGACAATGGTGGCCTTCTGGACATCAAGAAGCAACTCCTGGAGAAGCTGGCGAAGCCACGAGCACTCGGCGACGATATTGGCCACAACACGATACTCGGCCTCGGCAATGGAGCGGGATACCGTAGGTTGTCGTTTAGACGACCACGATATGAGTGAGGGCCCCAGGTAGACGCAGTAGCCTGAAGTCAAGCGTCGCGTGTACGGGGAGCCAGCCCAATAGGCGTCACTGTAGGCGACCAGGTCAGTCGAGGGCGAAGCCGTCAACGTAAGACCCAGAGCCGTGGTGCCGCGGATTTACCGAAGAATCCGCTTCACCAGGTTCCAGTGAGTGTCGCGAGGGACGTGCATGTGGAGACACGAAAGAACCCATCGGCGCGTCGTACCACCTCAATGCTGAGGAAGTAGTGCAACCGGCCGAGGTCCTTAATGGCGAACTCAGCGCTGAGGGGAGCAATATGCTGGCGAAGTAGCTCGGGCGAGGAAGCCGTCAGGATGATGTCGTCGACGTAGAGGAGTAGGTAAGCGGTCGCCGGAGCCTGGTGGAAGACAAACAACGAGGCGTCGGAGCGAGTAGCCCGGAACCCGAGCTACTGCAGATAGTTGGCGATCCGCTGGTACCAGGCGCGAGGGGCCTGCTTCAACCCGTACAAAGAGCGGGAGAGCAGGCACACATGGTCAGGCTGAGCCGCGTCGACGAAGTCGGTTGGCTGCTGACAGAACACCTGCTCCGATAGATGGCCATGCAAGAACGCATTTGACACATCCATCTGATGCACCGGCCAGGCGCGAGAGACCGCGAGCTGAAGGACCGCGCGAATCGTGCCGGTTTGACGACCGGGGCGAACGTGTCAGTGAAGTCGACTCCAGCGCGTTGCCGAAACCCGCGGACCACCCACCGAGCCTTATTGTGCTCGAGAGACCCGCCAGGACGAGTCTTATGCCGAAATACCCACTTGCCAGAGATGACGTTGGCATGGGGTGGCCGCGGGACAAGCTGCCAGGTGCGGTTGCGCACCAGCGCATTGAACTCCTCCTGCATCGCCGCGAGCCAATGTGGATCGCGAACTGTGGCTCGAGCAGATGACGGAGAGGTGACGGTGCAGACGTCGAGGCAGCGAGGAGGTACTCATCCGTAGAATAACGCGTGTTGGGTCGGTGAATACCGGCGCGAGCACGGGTGACCATGCGGGTGTCCGGGGCGGCCGGCGGGGCCAGCGGGGTCGGCGGGACCGGCGACGAGGTCAGCGAAGAGGCCGTCGAGGAGCCTGGGTCAGGCACAGGAGAAGCGCTCGCTGTCCGGGCTACAGACTCAACGGGAGATGGGGGCGCCGTGGCCGTCGGCGAGGATGCAGCCGGGCCGGCGGAAGCCGTCGAGGAGCCCGGGTCAGGCGCAGGGGATGCGCTCGCCGACTGGGTTGCAGACTCAACGGGAGTCGGAAGCACCGTGACCGCCGGGAGGAAGCCTGTGAGCCGGCGGGCGAGGGGTCCGGGTCCGACGCCGCGGACCCAGAGAGGGGCCCAGGCGCAGCCTGGGCACCGAAGCCAGGGGGAGGCCCACGCGCTGCAGGGGCCCAAAGCCGGGAGGGGGCCCGAGCGCAAGTGAGCGGCCTCCCCTAGAGGCGCCAGGAGGCGCGGTTGACGATGGCGAGTCGGCCGGCGGCGGTACCTGGTGAAAAGGAAAATACCTCTCGTCAAAGTAAACGTGCCGTGAAGTAAAAACTCGGTGGAAAACCGGATCATAGCAGAGATAGCCTTTGGTGTTTGGTGGGTATCCGAGAGAGATGCATGCCACGGAGCGAGGTGCAAGTTTGTGAGGAGTGGTGGAGGCGACGCTGGGATAACAGAGACACCCAAAAACACGAAGATCATCATATGAAGGTGGGCTACCGAAGAGCAGATGATGTGGTGCAAAGTTTCCAGGAGTACGAGTCAGACGGACGTTGATGAGGAGAGAGGCGGTGGAGAGAGCGTCCGGCCAAAACCGGGGCGGGACGTTGGGGTGGAAAAGAAGAGTGCGCACACAATCATTGAGGGTGCGAAGGATCCGTTCGGCATGACCATTTTATTGCGAGATATATCGGCAAGTGAGACGAAAAATCGTGTCGTGTGTGGTGAGGAGGGTGCAAACCCCGACGCCGTCGAACTCCTTCCCGTTGTCAATCTGCAAGGCATGAATGGGACGCCCAAACTGCGTAGCGACATAGGAGTAAAAAGTGGTGAGAACGGAGAGTGCATCAGATTTTCTCTGCAACGGGAAGGTCAACACATAGTGCAAAAAATCATCAAGTATGACAAGATAGTATAAAATACCCGTATTACTGGCAACAGGAGATGTCCACAAATCACTATGAATCAACTCAAATGGATACGACGCCACCAATGAGGACGCGCTAAATGGAAGACGGACATGCTTGCCAAGACGACAAGCATGACAGGTATGATCATCGATTTTATTACACATGAATGAAAAAGTCCTAAGAATATGACAAAGGGTGGCTGGGTTCGGATGTCCCAGCCGAGCGTGCCAAAGGTCCACCGTGGCGGAGAGAGCGACCGGAGCGGATGTGGAAGTGGCGGTAGAGTTCACCGGGTAGAGGCCATCCGGGCTGTCACATCGGTGAAGCAGCATCCGGGTACGGGCATCCTTGACAGAAAAAATCTACTTCGTCAAATTCAACAGTTATAGGATTTTCACGTGTAAGAGAACGAACGGAAACAAGATTAGTGACTAACTCAGGTGAAACTAAGACATTGGACATGTGAATAGGCGTAGAGTTAGACGGAAAGGAACCATGACCGACATGAGTAATGGGAAGGGCAGACCCGTCACCAACAGTAATACGACATGCGGTAGAAACTGGAAATACGGAGTTGAGGTTACCAGGGTTGGAAATCATGTGGGTGGTAGCCCCGGAATCCTATACCAGTCGCCGCCTCCGGTGTACGTGTTGGGTGTAGGGGCGGAGTGGAGCGCCGCAAGGAGGGCCGGATCCCAAGGGGCCGGCGGGAGTGCGCCGGCCGCGGCCGGAGGGGCGGCGGGGTAGCCACCCGGAGCGGCGTACGGAGGGGCCGCGACGGGGTAGCCACCCGGGGCGGCAAGGAGCGCCTGATGTGCGCCGGAGCGAGGTCCGAGGATCCCAGCCTGGACAGGGGCCCGCGTTACAGGCATCGTGTGCGCATGGATCAACCCATCCAAGGGTTGGTCGCGGCAGCCCAGGGGGCCGGGGGCAGCTGCTGCTGCTGCGGCTGGCACCCCCCCTCCCCTCCCCGCGCGCGTCGTGCTGCTGCTGCTTCTGGCCGCGGCGCCCCCCGAGGCGACGATCGGGGGCAGGGGGCGGCGGCTGGTAGACGGGCGCCAGTGGCGCCTGGAAGTACGACGCCGGCGGCGGCGGTAGAGGCCGTGACGGCTGCGGCCCTGTGGGAGGAGCGGCGCGGGAGGTGCCCGCCGCGAGAGCCGTGTGCGTGGCCCGGGACTTCACCAACTTCATCCTCCTCTCCTCGAACCGAAGATATGCCATGACCCGAGGAAAGGTCGGGTCTGGGAGGAACGTGAGGTTGGAGGCCGCGTTGCCGAACTCCTCGTTCAGGCCGGCGGTGAGGGTGCTGAGGAGGAGGTTGTCGGAGACCCGCTCCCCGAGGTCGTGAAGTTTGTCAGCGAGTTTCTTAAGGCGCATGCAATAATCGTCAATGGACGAGTCAAGCTGATGGCAGCCAAAAAATTCGTGCTGAAGAAATACGCGGCGCTGGAGGGCGTTGTCGAGGAAGAGCCCGTTCAGCTTTGCCCACACCATCTGTGCATCGTCAGTGTCGCAAACGATGGTGTGAAAGATGTCCTTGAAGATGGTTTGGTACAGCCAGCAAGTGATGGTGGCGTTGATGGTCAGCCAGTTGTCGTCCGCGTACATGAGGCCGGAGTCGACGGAGCCATCGACGTGATCGATGAGGTGGTACTCGCGGAAGACGAGGGAGAATTAGGTTTTCCAGGCGTAATAGGTGGAGGTGGCGTAGTCGAGAACGACGGGCACGCGGGCAAAGATGTCCAGATCGTGGACGACCTCCACCGGGGGAGGGGTCGGGCCCTCGAAGGGGTTGGAGGGGAGGGAGGCGGCGGAGTGGGGAGAGGCCATGGGTGCGGCGGATACCGAGGGGAGGGGTGGCGGCGCGGCTGGTGGGGAGATGGCGATCGGGAGGGAGGCGGCTCGGGAGGGATGGAGAGGGGGATTGGGGTGGGGAGGCTCGCGCGGCGGCGGGGTGAGGGTGCGGCGGCGGCGCGAGTGGATGGCGGCGGCGGCTAGGAGCGGAAGCTAGGGTTGGATCGGAAGGAAAACTGATACCATGTTGAAGGCAATGCAACTCTCGATGTATTGATCGGGTGCACGGTGCACATATATATGGGTAAAGGGCAGCCCTCAGCCTCATCTATACAAGGAAACTAGAAGGGGGACCGGTAGAAGATTATCCTAACAGATACATACACAAATATGTCCAACAGGGACTAGCACTGACAGAAATCAGATGGAAAGAAAAAAACATGGGGAGTTTTCATCTCTACGTAGAAGCGAAGGCGTTGTCCTGTGCGCGATGGCAATGGAGTACTGGAGTTGAATATTAATTTTCTACACAAGAAGGAAGAAGGGAGGTGACCAAAAACGACAAATGAGCATCAAGCATCTTCACGTCAGAATTGCAGGAGTAGAAATCATCTTCCTCCAACAAAGGGGAGCCCTCGACTTTCCCTGTGTCATGATCTTTGCTGCTGCTACAAAAACAATGACTGAGCATGATCAAACATGTTTGGTTGGGCTAAATGTATATAGAATGAAATAGAAATTGGCTAACCTGTCAACCGTCGGTGGCATGATCACCACTTGTGATTGTGAGTTATCTCCCGCCGTGGCAGGAGAAGATTCATCCGCTCCTTCTACTTGTGCATTGGATCCTCTGACGATGCCTTGCAGGTCATGCTTGCTTTGATTCTCCTCAAGCCGCAACACTGGATGGTTGGAGTGAGAGTCAACTTCATCTTGCAGCACACCAGGCTTCGCCACTCTACAATGGTAACTATGCATGATCTCTTTGATCTTCCGAAGATGGTTGGCACCAATAATTCCTGATATTAACATGCAATCATTGATATCTATCATTTCCAGATTGGATGAGGTGCCATCCCCAAATTCCGCCCCTCTTAGTTGCGACAGACTCCGAATGTCAAGTTTTTTCAGATTCGTGAATGCTTCCGATTTGAACCAGATTTGGAATGCTAACTTCTCCTCAAAATAAGAGCCCCATCGAAGACTAAGATGCATGAGGTTAGGTAGCGCCCCAAGTATTTCCATACTTTTACCTTTTTCCTTAGCTGGCTCCCCACTAGTTTGAAGGACTCGAGGTGCTTGTTTGTAGCTTCGTAACTTTCTGAAAGCCCATGTGAGTACCATGGTTAACTGTAGTAGTTAACACAAAAACGCTAACGTGCGTGGATGCTTAGCCAGCGCAGCCGATTAAAGTGGATCTTCTCACATGCGTTAGCACCAGTCCCCAGTAATTACTTTAGATGTATAAAGCGGACCTGACCCTATCTAAAATTCTAAATGCATGTAATTACCTTCTAATTAGGGTAGTGGCACAAGCAAGTCTATGGAGTGCGGCGCGAGTTCACATGCAGCTATTTTGGCTCGTAGTGTCATGAAGATGCCATCAAGTCAGACAAGCTTCAAAAACAACGACATGACAACGAAGGGAGAAGGCATCACCAACCAAGGGGCACAGGAAAATGAGAATCCTTGACAGTACAGACCCTCTGATTATTACCTATTTACAATTATAACCTCTGCAATGTAAGGTCCTAACTATATGCACTCCAAAGATCTAGGGTCCTTAGGGTAGTAGAGACATCGATGAAGTGGAAAGTTGTATCTTCAAGGAAACGAAAATCTGGAAACTTACATTCTTAATACAGGACTTACGGGTTGATACTTCCACAAGGAGCTTAATGTCAATGGGAATTATATTATGCGAACGTCAGACCGTTGGTTTGAATAGGTTTTTCATTAATTTTGTCCTAATGCGCGACCCCAGCTTGCTCGGTCTGATCCATTGCTGCCTGGAAATATGACATCATGATGGTAATTGGATGGCGTGGCAGTGCACACGGCCGTCATGCTGTATTGCTCTCCTAATGTCAATGGTTTGCACAGGTATGTGTTTCATTAATTTTGTGATTGTACGCTGTCGGTAGCAACAAGATTGCCTTAAAAAGGAAGATTATGTTCCCAGCCGACCTAGCTCCAAATAGCATATGCTCATATGCCTACCTCACACATGTACTCCCTCCGTTTCCAAATACAAGTCTTTCTAGAGATTATAACAAGTAACTACGTACGGAGCAAAATGAATGAATCTAACTTTAAAATATGTCTATTTGAAAGGAAGATTATAATCCATTTGAAATGTCTTAAAAAGGAAGATTATAATCCATTTGAAATGTCAAGACTTATATTTAGGAATGGAGGGAGTATTAATTACATTAAGTATGAAGCATGAATTCAGGCTTTGTAGCTTTGACCCATTTCCACACATCACTGGTTTGGTACCCAGCAGTTCTATTTCAGCCACCCAGCAGTTGTACGGCGACCGGTAGTTGACAATACAAAGGGACATCTGATTGATCGATCGATCAAGCCCAGTCCCCCTCCACAGTTATGGAAAAGGAAAGTGGCGTACAAGTACGAGAGCGGGGTGGCCGTAAAGGAGTTACTTAATTGAATATATCTAAATATATCAGGTCTAGTATATTATTTTCGAAAATGTAACTATAACGATGATATTTGATAGACCATCTTCACAACTGTATCAAACGGATCAGAACTATTTGATTTTCATAACTGTTCATAAACATGTCACGTTTAGACCCTCAGGATTGTATTTGTACCTATACGCAATAACACTCAATAGGTCTTTGTAACTGTATCTATACAGACTATAATTGAGATCCTCGCAATTTTATTTAAGCAGATCTACCTCGCTCATAATGTAAAATCAGTGTCCATTTACTGATCTAATTCTAGTATCTTGTACAACTTTCTACATGTCTAACATTTGACTGACTTGGCAGTCTGTACTGCAATCTCGCATACTGTTGATCTATATTCTATATTCTTGGTTAAATGCTTTTCTAAATTATTCATATCTTTTAAACCTTAACTCCGATTTTGACATGTTATATATGAAAATTGATTAGAAAAATATATAGAATATGGATATGTTGTTATTTTTAACCGTTAAATATTTTTAAATATTATCTTGCAAGATATTGAACTCAAACAAATAGTTTTTTAAATTATTCGTATCTTTTAAACCATAAGTCCGATTTTAACATGTTATATATGAAATTTGATTAGAAAAATGTGTAGAACCAGAATATGATGTTATTTTTACATGTTAAATATTTATATATTATTTTATTTTGGAAGCAAGCTTATAATTTATAGCGCACAATCCATTTTTCTTTCGTACCGCCGGCAATTCGGATTGTAAATAAACACCCACTAAAACCATCTAGGGGAAAGAAACGCAAATGTGATGGTGAGGCCACTCCAGGCGAGGGTGAGATAGAGGATAAGAGGAAACACAAATGTGATGCCTCGCTAAAATAAAGGAGATAGACATATTCTGGTCTTGAGTGATGGTTGTTGGGTTAAGAGCATGTGTTAATTTTTTCTCCCGTTGCAACGCACAGTCTCTTTTGCTAGTAACAACCAATAGGCCTTCATAACTGTATCTATACAGACTATAATTGAGATCCTCGCAATTTTATTTAAGCAGATCTACCTCGCTCATAATGTAAAATCAGTGTCCATTTACTGATCTAATTCTAGTATCATGTACAACTTCCTACATGTCTAACATTTGACTGACTTGGCAGTCTGTACTGCAATCTCTCATAATGTTGAACTATATTCTATATCAGTGTGCATGATTGATTCGAGCACGCCAAGAGGACAATTCAGAGACAAAAAATTATGTATGAACATGCATGATATACATTTCTAATGCAAGTTGGGGATGGTTAATTATATGTATTATAACTTATAAGTGCGTAGGAGATAGGAAGCTGCTGAGTCTTTGTCCGGTCACACAAATTAGATCAAGACAAGAAGAAATATATAGAAGTGACCACCAAGCAAGAGACCTAGCTAGTCTTGTCTGGTCACACAAACTAAAGAGATGAAGTTCACATCTGGGCCCTTGATTGCAGCTGGCCACCGTGCATTGACTCTTGACCAGGGATGATATATACTCAAGCCAGACCCCATCCATTTCATAGCAAACTAAGCAAATGGCTCACATTACCCACAACAACGACTGCGAAGCTGGAGCTGCACCATCCACCCAGCAGGGCCAGGGCGGAGGGGGCAGTAACAATGTAGCTACAGACTTAACTCTGTACGAGTTCAAGGAGCAGCTCCTGCTGCTGTCCACTCTGGTCACAGCGGTGACCTACGTCGCCGGGCTGAACCTGCCGGGGGGGTCCTGGGAGCAGGATGACCCCGGGGGCCACATCGCCGGTGATCCGATCCTACGGGATCTCCACTACCACCGGTACCTCGCCTTCTACTACTCCAACGCCACCGCATTCGCCGCGTCCCTTGTGATCTCCCTCATCCTCGTCATCCTGCCAAAGAAGAACCATGTTTGGACATCGGTGCTGCGGGTGGTGATGATGGTCGATCTACTTGGCCTCATGGGCTCCTATGGTGCCGGGAGCTGCCGGGATGCGTTCACCACCATCTTCGCAGTGGTAGCCTTCTCTGTTTTGATATTGTGCATCATTGGTGTTTTCTTCTCCTACCTCTGGCTGAATGGTGACAAAGAGGCCCACTCCAACCCCATCTCCAATGCCAACTCGAACTCCGAGTCCATCTCCATCTCAGATGCCAACTCGAACTCCGAGTGCATCACCATCTCCCATTACAACTCCAATTCTATCTCCGCCCCTGACGCCACCTCCAGTTCCAACTTGAACCCTATCTCCAACCCCAAATACAGTTTTATTTTCCGTGCCAGCAAGCAAGTCCCGACACAAAATAACGTGTTGAATTTACTTGTTAACTCCAAGAAGCAAAAGAAGTATCAGATCGATGTGTTAATGTTACTGGCAACATTAGCAATCACCATCACATACGTTGCCGGGCTTAGCCCACCTGGTGGATTCTGGAGCAGCACCCAGGATGGCCATCATTTGAGCGACCCCGTGTTACAAGCCCGACGTCGGTTCCGTGCCTTCTACGTTTGCAACACCACCTCGTTTGTCGTGTCCCTACTCATCGTCGTGTTTCTCCTGGAGAAGATGATGCTCGGAGAGAAGGAGCTGTTCGGGAGATTGACATGGTGGTTCGTGAAAAAGAAGCTCATGCCAATGCGGCTTGCGGTGCCCTACTGGTTGATTGCCATTGCTTTGTTGGGACTCATGGGGGCCTATGCTGCTGGGAGTTGCAGAGGTGCTGGCAGTACTGTCTTGGTGCTTGCTATTCCTGTCTGCGTCTTCCTCCTGCTGGCGCTTGTTTTCCTTCAGGAACAGAATCTTATTCTTTCCATAGTAAGGCGGTGGTTCAAAGCGCGGTTCGGCACCCCTCGAGGTATGGCTCGCTACTTACGTACCCGTATGTCAGTCCATTTACCAAAGCTTTACTGGTTTGACATCTTTAAAACAAAACAAAAAAGGAACCTTACCGGCAGGGTGGATATGGAGATGGATATGGTCGACCCTCCATGACAAAAGTTTGATCATTTATTTCTATGGTTTATAAACTCAATAAAACAGTGTGCGCCCGTGTGAAAATAAGTTATGGCAACACTTTAAGACAGCAATTTATGTGTATTTGATGATTTTCAAGCATATATCTCATCTATATTAAATTTCACATATGTATATGCAGATTTGGTACCCTCCTCGCATAACTGATTGATTGGACACATATGCAGGTACCAACACATATCACCAAATCACTCGCAATCTTGGTACGCTCCTTGCTGTTTTTGTGGTGACCATCACTTACCAAGCTGGACTAGATCCACCGGGGGGCCTCTGGCAAGAGGATGGGGATGGACATAAAATTGGCCATCCGGTGCTGCAAACCACACATCCTACTCGGTACATAGTGTTCTTCTATGGCAACTCCACAGCTTTTGTAACATCCATGCTCATCATCTTGATGTTCCACAGCAAGTATTTGCTCACGCGGCCCATAGTGGAAGCAACCATGGGACTAGACCTACTGTGCCTCATAACGGCTTATGGCGCTGGTAGCACTAGGGATGTAAACACATCCATCTACATCATCACCTTGGAAGGTCTTCTTCTAGTCTACGTCATCGTCCATATGTCCGTTAAAGACTCTGGTCCAGAGCCGGAAGGTTATGCTGCAGTAAAGGATCTAGAAGACAAGCGCAAGATGTTGCTGTTGATTGCTATATTGGTCACAACCCTCACATACCAAGC
The DNA here is from genome assembly GCF_018294505.1 of Triticum aestivum. Taxonomy (NCBI): domain Eukaryota; kingdom Viridiplantae; phylum Streptophyta; class Magnoliopsida; order Poales; family Poaceae; genus Triticum; species Triticum aestivum. The sequence goes on along the minus strand of NC_057803.1, from coordinate 722,000,091 downwards.
TGGTCTCACTCCGCCAGGTGGCTTTTGGTTAGCAGATGACCAAGCACTCGGTCGCCATGTGGGTTTCCCAGTTCTCCTCGACAATTACCCTCGCCGTTACAACATATTCTTTTATAGCAACACAGCAAGCTTCATGTCGTCAATAACCCTCCTCCTTTTTCTCATCAGTCCCAAACTTTATAGGCTAGGTATAGATTGTTATGTGCTCTATGTGTGCATGCTGGTGGGCATGTTTGGCCTCATGGGCGCTTATGCTGCTGGAAGCTCCAGGCATCTGAAAACCTCCATTTTTGTGTTAACCTTGGTTGTGCCGGTGTTGGCAATCATAACCTTGCTGATAGCCCTTTTTTGGTTCTTCTCGAAACAAAGTCATGGCAGCAGCGACAACATCACCTCCATCAGAAACAACGACAACAGTAATACAACAACCACAGCCACAATCACAACCACCATCACCGCCACCACCACCACCACCACCACCATAGCTACCAACAACAACGACGACGACGACGACGACAAAGAGAAATATACAATTGAATACTTCATGTTGCTAGGTATCCTGGGTGCAAGTATGACATACCAGACTGGCCTAAAACCACCAGGCGGCTTGTGGCAGGACAACTCCGAAGGACACTCAGCTGGCAACCCCATCCTCCACGACATCAACGAGCACCGGTACAATGCTTTCTTCTACAGCAACTCCACTTCCTTCATGGCCTCAATCGTAGTCGTCATCATGCTGCTGCCATTGACCATCAAAAAGTATCATGATCTCCATCTGCCATTCTGGCCGATGCACACAGCCATTTTATTGGACATGCTTAGCCTCTTAGTGGCCTACACTGCAGGCAGTACTAGGAAATGGGAAACCTCCAGAAACGTCATGTTCCTCATCATTCCTGTGTTTCTCTACATTGCGGTCTACGTAGCAGCGTCGGTCTTCTACCACAGGAAAGACCATGTATTGATAAGGTCAAACGCAATAGTAGCCCGCTTAGTGACAGAATGACTACCACACCACATCATGGTGCCATGTGATTCTTTGACTGGTCAAATTCAGTGCTTCAAATTTTGGGGAACAACATGAAGAAACAATGTGGGTGGATCCGAATGTGTAAATTTGTGGCAGAGTTCATGATAAAATGTACCCAAGTGATCAGCTGGTCTCAACCTTGAGCACCATATGTATATTTGAGATATTGAGTTGGTTATTCATATGTTTTGAGAGCTCCCTTTTGTGTTAACTGGAGTGCAAACATGCATGGTTGCTTAGCCAGCGCCTCGGATTAAAGTGGATCTGATCACATGCATTAGCACTGGTCCCTACAAATTACTGTAGATGATTAAAGCGGATCTGATCCTATCTACATGTTTGTACTCACCTTAATTGGGGCAGTGGCTCAAACAAGTCTACAATGTGCAGTGTGAATCCAGATGCAGCTAGCTGTACTTAAGACCCCGTTGGGAAGTGCTCCAGCTCCCAAAAATCGCTGGCTCCAGCTTCTCATGGAGGAGCGAAGTATGTTTTAAACCTTGAAGTTATAGAGCTGGTCGGAATCGAACTTCAACTTTTGAATCCATGAAATCGGTACCCTAATCTCTCTGATCTTGGTTACAATCAACCCTACGCCGATCCTAGACATGTTTGTCGCACTGAAAAACTGCAATCCCTGCCGGGATTACAGGCCCTATCACTGCACGTCATATCCATCCTCTTCCCCTCAGCTGTCGCGCCAAGAGATGCTGCAACAGCCAGCACTGCGATGCGTGGCAAACTCCACCCGCCAAGACGCCGAAGCCGAGTCAGAGGCCGTGCTCTTGGGCGTACTCCTGCGTCAATTGAACGACATCTAGCTGAGTTCCGCCGGTACAGATCAATCAAGCTAGCCGGCATGTACGTCACTACGTACGTCAGCTAGCTCATGGAAAATCCATCCACATGACTACCTGCTTCAAAGCCAGCTTCAACGTGAATACGCCGGAATACCAAAAATCGTCCGAGTCAGCTTTGCACAAAAATGTTCGCCGCAGAGTACTCAGCGACGGCTCGGCGACTTGGGGCCGTGCGTAATCGCCCATGGTGGCATGCACCGACACGGTCATCGTCTCGTACGGCGGAGCCAGCTCCGAGCTTTCGTTCCTCACAATCATGGTGCGCACGTGCATGTACAGGTGCACAAGGTCCCTCGTGGAGCTCTGCCCTGGTGAGATGGAACCGCACCCTCGTCTTGTCGTGGCCCGCCAGCATGCCTCCGCCGGGAGCATGCTAGAGACGCCTCGAGGAAGAACCCGAGCACCTTGGTCACCAGGTTCTTGGCGCGCCGCAGCACGTAGTCGCCAACTGATGTGATTACCGAGGACCCGCGAACAAAGTCGAGCAGGCCGGTTCAGCCGATGTATGCGCGCGTCGTGCACCTCCTGTCGGCCAACGTCGTGACAAAGATCGCCGGCACGCGGGTCCACGGTGTCCAACCAGCTGCTTGCGCCGTGCTGCTCTCCCGCATCCTCGACGTGCAGGCATTGTTCCACTGCGTCAATACACGTGCCATCACGGTCCGTCCCCCTAAAGCTCCCCCTCCTCTGACGCCTTGCCGCCAGCCCCGGTGTCGACTGTAAGATTTGATAGGAAGCGTTGAACCCTTTGTCTAGGATATCACTAGGATACTTCCAGATTACAATGAGAGAGACAGATACAACTTGGAGGAGAAGAACAGAAGAAGAGATAGAAGTTTAAACATAACTGCTACTACCTCTACGTATCCTATTCTAACATCATCCCTCAATCCAAAGCTATGAAAATTTCTCTAGGTTTAGATTATACTTGAACTCATTCAGTCTCCTCGTGGTAAGTGGTTTAGTAAAACCATCAGCAAGTTGATCTCCTGTGGGAATGAACCTGATGTCAAGTAGCTTTCGTGCTACTCTTTTCCTCACAAAATGAAAATCAACCTCTGTGTGTTTTGTACGTGCATGGAACATAGGATTTGCAGAAAGATAGGTAGCACCAATATTGTCACACCATAATCTTGCAGCTTGTGGAGCCTTGATCCCTAACTCATATAGAAGAGTCTGAATCCACATGATTTCAGCAGTTGCATTAGCAAGAGCTTTATATTCTGCTTCAGTGCTTGACCTTGACACAGTAGCCCGTTTCCTTGCACTCCATGACACAAGATTTGATCCCAGAAACACAGCAAAACCACTTGTGGACCTTCTATCATCAGGACACCCTGCCCAGTCAGCATCTGAGTGTGCACTAACTAGCATGGAAGGTGACTTAACAATCTTGATTCCATGTCCCATTGTAAACTTTAGATACCTCAGAATTCTCTTTACTGCAGTCCAATGAACTGTACTTGGTGCATGTAAAAACTGACATACTTTGTTGACAGAATATGAAATATCAGGTCTAGTCAACGTTAGGTATTGTAGAGCACCAACAACACTCCGATAATTTTTTGCATCATTTGTTCCAAGTAATTCACCTCCTTCAACTGTAAGTTTCTCAGAAGTGGAAAGTGGCGTACTTACTGATTTGCAATGTTCCAGTCCTACCCTTCTTAGAATATCTGTAGTGTATTTCTCTTGTGTAAGAAGTATTCCATCCTTGATCTGTTTTACCTCTATACCAAGAAAATAATGAAGCGCATCCAAATCCTTGAGCGCAAATTCCACATTAAGATCACGAAGCAGAGAGTTAGTGGCTTCTGAGCTTGAACTAGCAACAAGTATATCATCAACATAGACAAGAACAAACATAGAGATGTTGCCTTTGTTATAAAAGAATAGTGAGGTATCTGCCTTGCTTGGAATAAAACCAAGTTGTTGAAACTGAGTGCTCAACCTAGAATACCAGGCTCTTGGGGCCTGTTTTAAGCCATACAAAGCTTTGTCCAACTTACAGACAAAATGAGGTGTGTTTTTGTTTTCATACCCTGGTGGTTGCCGCATGAACACTTCTTCCTCATGAACACCACGAAGAAACGCGTTCTGGACGTCTAGCTAACTAAGCTCCACCCTCTGGAAATAGCAATAGACAATACAAGTAGAATAGTAGCTGCCTTAACAACAGGGCTAAAGGTATCCTCATAATCAATTCCAAACCTTTGTTTAAACCCTTTTGCAACCAATCTAGCCTTGTATCTATCTATACTTCCATCAGACTTTCTTTTAATCTTATAGACCCACTTCCAATCAATCAAATTCTTTCCCTTTTTTGGTGGTACAAGATGTCACGTTTTATTTTTCATGAGTGCTTGATATTCATTGTCCATAGCCCCTTTCCATTCTTTGTCAGCAAGAGCTTTAGCTAAATGAGTGGGCTCACCGGAGCTAGTGAGAAAAGCATACTTGCGAGGATCATACCTTACTGTACCGTCCTTGTATTCCTTAGGCTTGATTGCCCCAGTTTTTGATCTGGTATGGCGCTGAGAAATTTTAGGTGACACACGTGTAGCGACTGTTTTAGTTTCCACAACACCAGAGCCAGCCGCAGAAGATCCGGCTGAATCACCCTGGACTGCCGCGCCACAGGGCTCCAGATCCGAGAAGGGCACGGGATCCTGCGAGATTCGCCTCGCACCAGGCGCCCCAGTAGGAGGGCTCCGCAAGGCGCTGTTGGTGGGTCCCACTTTGGTCGAGCTGTCGGCCACATGACGCGCCGGCTCCCATGTGGCGCGCGCGGACGGGCTGCACCCCGCGCCGACTGGGTCCACGCCTGGGTCTCGGTCGGCCACGGGCTCGGCAGGTGGACTGGTCCCACCACTTGGCGCCACGGGAGATGCGGAAGACACCGCTGCACGCCGAGCGACCGGGTTGTCAGCCTGGGATCGCGTGCCTTCCCTGAAGCCGAAGTTCTGCGCCAAATCAGCATCGGATCCAGCGCTGGTTTCGTCCTTTTCTGCACACATAAAATCATAGCCAAGTTCTGCACTTTTTTCATTTGTATCTGAATTTTCTTCTGGACTAGACACATGATCATGTTCTATTAATTCTCCCCCGTGATCAGTACGTGTCAAAGGATCCGAGAGAAGAGAGATTTCTGCTCGAAGGAGGGCTCCCGCATTTGGATGAAGTTTGGCAAAAGGGAAGATAGTTTCATCAAAAATCACATCCCGAGAGATGTAGATGCGTCCAGTTGAAACTGCTAGACACTGGTAACCCTTATGAAGATTGCTATAGCCGATAAAGACAGATTGAGTGGAGCGAAACTCAAGTTTGCGGCGATTATAAGGACGAACATTAGGGTAGCAAGCACATCCAAAAACTTTGAGGGAATTATAATCTGGCTTTTGATGAAACAATCGTTCTAAGGGAGTTGTGTTCTCAATAACCTTGCTAGGCAAACGATTGATAAGATAGGTGGCAGCAAGGAATGCTTCATCCCAATACATGAGAGGCATAGATGCATGAGCAAGAAGGGAAAGGCCTACTTCAATGATATGACGGCGTTTACTTTCGGCAGAACCGTTCTGTTGATGTGCATGTGGACATGAAACATGATGCTCAATGCCTATGCTTCGAAAGAAAGAGTTGAGTTTCTCATACTCTCCTCCCCAGTCACTCTGGACTGTAATGATTTTCTTGTCAAATTGACGCTCGACGAGTTTTTGGAATTCTTGGAAGACAGAAAAGACTTCTGATTTGAACTTAAGCAAGTATATCCATGTAAACTTACTATAATCTTCAATGAAGCTAACATAATATTTGTTTCTTCCAAAGGAATCTCTGGCATGACCCCATACATCACTGAATATCAGTTCCAATGGAGCATGAGACACACTATTTGACCTAGGATATGGGAGTTGACGACTCTTGGCACATTGACAAGCATCACAAACAGACTCTTTATTCTCACTACTAGACAATTGAAGATTGCCTTTATTCACTACTTGATCAACTATTTTTAATGAAGGATGACCTAATCTTTGATGCCACCTCTCTAAGGACGGCTTGACCACGGAGTAGACTTGACGATGACGCTTGCGGCTAAAAGCTCTTGATGCGATAGGATATAGACCACCGACGCATCTACCGTGATGGAGGAGCTCCCTCGTTGCCTGATCCTTAATGAAAAAAATACTTGGGGTGAGTTTCAAAGAAGATATTATTATCAGCTGACAAGCGAGACATGGAAGCAAGGTTTTTGTTGGCTTGAGGAACATGAAGAACATCTTTTAGAAGAAGATCACATTTAGCATTAGGGAAATTAATAGAAGATTGACCAATGTGACATATGTCCATACCTCCTCCACTGGCGACGGTGTTTATCTGATCATTCCCATAATATCTCTCTTGGTTTGCAAGCTTCTCCAATTCACTGGTAACGTGGTCTGTGGCTCCAGAGTCAGCATACCAGACGGTGTCCCCAGCTTCTTCTTGCTCCCTGATGGCTGCAGCAACATGGCGCCCTTCGGCTACATAGTCTCCATCATAGCGATGCCAGCAATCATTCACCTCATGCCTTGGCTTTTTGCAAAGCTGGCAGGGGTCTGGTGTTGGAGTAGGAGGCGCCGGAGGAGCGTGGGCCAGAGTTGTTGGCGCGCCCACGCCAGCTCTTGTTGCTGTTGCCGCGTCCGTGCCCCTGTTGGTGACCATGTGACCACGGCCTCGGCCTTCAGCGCCGCGACCGCGTGTGAGAGCATTAACCGATGACTGGCGGATGTTGTTACCTTGCAGCAGATTCATACGGGCTTCAAAACTTAGTAGCTGATTGTAGAGCTCTTGGATGGTCACCGGTTCGATACGTGCAGCCAGGGCTGAGATCACCGGGTTATACTCGATGTCCAGCCCTTTGAGCACATAGGAGGTTATCTCTCCTTCAGAGAGGGGATCACCAGTGCAGGCGATCTCATCGGCGAAGGCTTTGATCTTCGCCAGGTAATCGGGCATGCAAATGCTCCCTTTGTGCAGATTGGCGAGGGCGATGCGGGTGTTGACGATCTGTGCTTGCGTCTGGGCAGCGAAGGAGGCGTGGATGGCACTCCACACCTCAGCCGGCGTCTGAATGGTAGCGACCTACGCAAGAACCTCACGTGACAGAGATCCCATAAGGTATCCTTGTACTTGTTGCTGCTGGGCGTACCAGATCGACCGGGCGTAGTTGAAGACCTGCTCCTCCTTCCCATCTTTGGTGACGGTGATGGTAGGAGGGGACGCCGGGCTTGCGGCGTCAAGGAAGTGTTCCATCTGTGCTCCCTTGATTTGGGGTAGCACGAATTTCCTCCTCTGGAAGGCCATCGTTAGGATACTTCCAGATTACAACGAGAGAGCCAGATACAACTTGGAGGAGAAGAACAGATGAAGAGATAGAAGTTTAAACATAACTACTACTACCTCTACGTATCCTATTCTAACATCGACGACGTCATGCTGGAGCACACTAGACCTTCATGGACACCCCTGCGCTAGTCATGATGGATTACAATGTATATGACATGTGGGGCATGGATGTCAGCGATAGTAGACTGTGATCCCGGGCGGGATGGATCTTTTTCCGATGCACCAAACAGGTTTAGGGTTGATATTAACCGGGATCAAAGAGGTGAGGGTACCGATTTTAGGGATTCAGACGTTAGGGATCAGTGCCGACAAGCTCTACGAGGTCAAGGTTTAGAATAGACTTTACTCATCACCGATGGGTACAAAAAACCATGAGTCGATGGTGGATAGCTCTGTCGTAAAGGCGAGCGGGCGCGTTGGTGCTGTTTGCGGACGTCCGACAATGGCTCTGCGGTGGCTAGAGATGTACAGCTACGGCGGAGGTGGAGGGTGCAGATTCAAAGCGAGGGGGAGAAGGGGAGGAGTGGAATGAAATAAGACAGGGAGGGGGCATTGGGTGTCAGAGTTCTATGTATCTATTGCCCGAACTCCCGCAAACCTCCCCCACTTTGTGTCCAATTTGCAGGAGAAAACACATCTGGACCGCTATGCAGACCGATACAGACCCATGTTGGATGGCTTTAGCGGTCCGGACAGCGCAATCCGAATGGATGTAGGCAGTTTCAAGGCCAGCATTGGAGATGTCCTAAGAGCATCTACCCAAAACTGACCCGCAAATGTGTCCGGTATTTGCACACTTACTGATGTCCGGACACAGATACGGGAGCCGACCATCCAATCTCACACATTAAATATCCGCTTCTCTTCAAGGCTACGTATAGTTGGGAGTATCATACATATGATACTAGTCTGTGATACTACCTTCATATTACATATTCCCTTCTTTCCGGTTTATAGGGCTCATCTCAAAATAATTGTTCTTCCATTTTATAAATCTCAGTTCTACTAGTAACCATCGCATGTTCAGATTTCAAGGTGTATTAAATCACTGCATGCAAGGATGAAGAGAAAAAGTCACCAATGCATGTAGAAGTTCTTGGTCATTTAGTGGTCTTCCATGCATGTGGTATAACTAATGCATTGGTATATATAACTTTTTGAGAAAAATGAGAGTACTAATTAAGTACTTTTGTAAACTACGAAATTAGTTCCACCATTCATCATCCACCTTAGTTGAAGAGATTATCAAATTAAGCCCTATAAACCAGAAAGGAGGGAGTAGTATCATAGATTAGTATCATAAATCATCTTATTTATTGTTATGAATGACACATAGTAGCGTAACATTTATTATGATACGATATCTACCTATGTTACTCTAACTCTCTCTCTCTCTCCTTTAATTATCTACAACATAAGCATGTTTGTTAGTGCCAAATACATGATACCGATTATGTTGCCCTTGCTATGGTCACTATGGTCGATTATTCAGTCAAGATATTGTTTTCTTACATATTTTCCAAGGTTTGGAATTGTGTTTATTTTGCAGACAAACAATGGCTTATGTTGTTTTTAGAGCAAACAATGATTTAAATAGAAACACCAATGGAAGGAGGGAAATGTGGATCTCATGTGAAGAATGGCGCAGCGAAGCGCGCGTTAGCTTCTAGTATTTGGTAATTCCGATGAGAGGCATCAAGCTCTAATGTGGAAATGGATGATGTCAAGCCTCTCGAGGACTTTGAAAGGTGTTCTTTTATTTGATCCTCAGTCATGGCCTCATGAGGTCCCTTTCATCAGCTAAGCTGGCACACTCCATATTAGCTTGTCTTCGCTTTTTTAACTGTATAATGCATCGTCTCAGCTGTTTATGCTTCATGGGTGAGTCATACATATATATCCTTAATAGATGTACCACTGCCTATGATGGTTCTAAACTCAAATAATATAGTATCTATATGTTTGATCGATTTGCAACTAATAGATCCTAATGTTATATCATATGCACATATTGATTTACATGAGTGAGATTAAGCACCAAACATGATAGTCGAATATGCCAAAACAAGATATGTTCGCACATGCCTGCGTAGGTGGTGCCACCAGGTGGCGCCTCAACCTCTAGTGATGTCAAAAGTGGTGCAGTGGCAACCGCCTAGCTCGTTCGAAACAACCGCAGTTCAAAGGAATTTCCTATTCGCCGCTTATTGAGGCAAGTTGTCGCGCCTTCGCACATGGCGCAGGTCACCCTGGGCCGGCCCATTTGTGATTGTTTCCCTTCTCGCGATTGTTTCGCTTCTCGCAAGACTAAAAACAGCAAAAACTGCTTGCCACCTGGCTAGGTATCGAACCCAGTACCTTTTGGACATGTATACACCACGCTAGCCACCCCGACTGACTGGTTCAGGATGACGAACTACAATGCGAAGAAAAACACAGAGCAGTGGCAAAACTTAAAACCAGTTCACGGAATATCCAAAAAAACTTTTGTTCTTTCTACTAGGTTTTTCGGGTTTTCTTCAGTCTTTTTTTGTTCTTTCGTTTTCTTTATTTTTTTCGCGAGAGTCAGGGATTTGTTTTCGCGAGAGGCACGGTTGTGCTTTCGGGAGAGGCACGGCCGTGCCTCTTGAAAACGAAAAAAAACGTATTTTTTCTTTCGCGAGAGGAACGGTTTTGCTTCCGCGAGAGGCACGGTTGTGCCTTCGCGAGAGGCACTGGTGTGCCTCTTTCGGAAAGGGAAAAAATGCGTTTTCTGTTTTTTTTTCTTTCGTGAGAGGCACGGTTTTGCTTCCGCGAGAGGCACGGTTGTGCTTCCACGAGAGGCACGGGCGTGCCTCTTCCGGAAAGGGAAAAAACGCGTTTTCTGTTTTTTTTTCTTTCGCGAGAGGCACGGTTTTGCTTCCGCGAGAAGCACGGTTGTGCTTTCACGAGAGGCACGGGCGTGCGTCTTTCGGAAAGGGAAAAACACATTTTCTGTTTTTATTATTTCATTAGAGGCACTGTTTTGCTTCCGCAAGAGGCACGGTTGTGATTTCGTCAGAGACACGGGCGTGCCTCTTTCGGAAAGGGAAAAAACCGCGTGTTCCGGTTCGGTTTTTTCGTCCGGTTTTTTTCCTGAAAAAAAGTTTGTCAAAATCTGTCAACATAGGATCTAGTTTTGAAGATCTCGACGAGAGGAATCCAACGGCGAAAGTGGTTCGAGATTTGGACGCACGGTTTAAGAGATAAAATGTTTTGAATAAACGGATCTACGAAAAAAAAGAAAACTATCAGGTTGCGACAAGTGGCGCACATGCAGCGCACCACTTGTCGCAACCTGAGAAAGTTGGAGTGATCTCCGCAAGAAGTATCCTTAACTAGTGATTTCGCTCGTTTGCTACATAGTTTTTCTATTTCAGTGTGCATTAGTGGACCGGCCCGATTTGTCAGAATACTTCAGCAAGAGAAATTTCCAGGCTGGCTCAATGCGATAAATAGCTCACGGCCCAGCCCAGTAAGCAAACTCCATCTCATGGCAGGACAAATCCGAGAGCAGCTAATTAGCGAGCGCTCCTTCGAGAGCCTCGCAATGATTAGGGCCACTTGGCGTGCTCTCAGCTATTCGCCACGTGTCGCGCTTTGGGCGCTTCCTCCGGATTTTTCTTTCAGCACGCGTTTTCGGCCTTTTAAACTGGTTTTTTCGACGTTTTGGTTTTCCACCGGTCTTCCCTAGCTTTCTGACAAAAAAATCGATTTTTTTTCGCAAAAAAACTCGTTTTTTTTCTTTCGCGGGAGTTACGATTTTGCTTCCGTGAGAGGCACGGTTTTGCTTTCGCGAGAGTCACGGCCGTGCCTCTCGGAAACGAAAAAAAATATGTTTTTTGTTTTTTTCCTTCCGCAAGAGTCACGTTTGTGCTTTCGCGAGAGTCATGGCCGTGCCTCTCAGAAACCTAAAAATGCGTTTTCTGTTTTTTCTTTCTTTCGCGTGAGTCACGGTTTTGCTTCCGCGAGAGTCACAGCCGTGCCTCCTCTGAAACAAAAAAAATGTATTTTCTGTTTTTTCTTTTGTGAAAGTCTTGGTTTTGCTTCCTCGAGAGGCATGGTTGTGCTTTCGCGAAAGTCACGGCCGTGCCTCCTCGGAAACGAAAAAAAAGGGTGTGTTTTTTTTCATTTAGCGAGAGTCAGCAGTTTTACTTCCGCGAGAGGCACGGTTATGATTTCGTCAGAGGCACGGGCGTGCCTCCTTCGAAAAGCGAAAAAACCCGTGCTCCCGGTTCGGCTTTTTGGTCCGGTTTTTTCGTGAAAAAAAGTTCGTCAAAAGCTATTAACATGGGATCTAGTTTTGAAGATCTCGACGCGAGAAATCCAACGGCGAAAGCGGTTCGAGATTTGGACGCGCAGTTTAAGAGATACTAAAACGTTTTGAATAAACGGATCCACGAAAAAAAATGAAAACTCCCAGGTTGCGACAAGTGGCGCACATGCAGCGTGCCACTTGTCGCAACCTGGAGAAGTTGGAATGATCTTCGCAACGAGTACTCCTTAACTAGTAATTTCGGACAATCTCCACGAGCACTCTACCTTCTTTTCCATCCCCTCTGTTCAAATCCAACCGGAACGCCTCTTCTCCTTATGGTTCCCGGATCCCGCCAAGCCCTAGAGGTTGTTTGGATCGCAGCCCTCGGCAGCCCATCCAAAAAATTGGTCATTGACCAGACTTGCCTTCGCGTTTGCATGGCTGCCAATATTTTGGTGCGCCCGACCCATCCCACGCTGGAGCAGTTGATTTGACACCAAATCGTTGGCAAATCTGAGGCGCCCAGATCCTGCGCCAACTATTTGGCTAGCCCACGATTGGCAGGGCTGCCACAGGCGTAAACCAAAACAGCCCCTAGCCTCAGCAATCCCTAATCCACCATGCAACAACGGCGGCGAGGGCAGGGAGTTCGCCAGCGTCCAGTTCCGGCTCATCTGATTCGACATGCGCCGTAGAGCGTGCAACTCTGTTTAGGCGCCAAGTACATCATGATACTTAACTGTTACCGTTGTGGGATCCGGGAGAACCTGTTTTTAAGAATGCCCTGCAGGCTGGATCCATCATCGTGAGCCAGCCTGCACTGTGTGCGTGTCCCTGAAAGAGCGAGCTTGGCTTTTCCAGCTAGTTAGCTGGTTACTGTTTTTCTGCCGATTTGTTTGTGTGTTTGTTTGTCGATTCACGTTCTGTGTGTATGCTTCAGGTCAACTACAGGCCTCCGCTTGCTTTCCAAGCGATACGTGTCTGTCTGGACGTGCTCATTTCATCTGTAGGTTATCTGCATGCCAAGCATCAAGAATTTGATGTAGGTACAACATCTTCTGTACTTGTGATATGCTTCCAAGTGGTTACCCTAGCCTGCTGAAATTGCAGATGTACCTTGTTGGTCGCGAGGGTTACGGCAGGGAGATCCACTTTCACCATTCCTCTTTCTCTTTGTTGCGGACGGACTAGCGGCCTTGCTGAAGGAGGCGGCGCAAGAGACACATATTTCACCATTGAAAGTGTGTCCTAGGGCACCCGGGATTTCACACCTATTGTTTGCCAATGATACACTTTTGTTCTTCCGTGCAACAGAAGGTGAGGCGCAGCGCATCAAGGGAGTACTGGATGTTTATGCTAATGCTACCAGACAATTAATTAATCCTCAAAAATGCTCCATCCTTTTTGGTGAACATTGCAGTCAAGGTGACAAGGATAATGTGGTTCGTGTACTGGAAGTGCAGAATATTAGCTTCGAAGAGAAATATCTCGGACTTCCCACTCCTAATGGGCGTATGAGTAAGGGTCGTTTCCAGAACATCCAGGAAAAGTTTACAAAGAGGTTCATCATGTGGTGTGACTCGATGGCACAAAGCGGGAGAGAGGTGCTAATAAAGTCCATTGCCCAAGCACTACCTACATATCTAATGAGCGTCTTCAGGTTGCCTGCGTCAACTTGTGATGATCTCACCCGCATGGTGCATAACTTCTGGTGGGGTGCTGAAAAAGGGCGGCGGAAAACGCATTGGCGTGCATGGGAGAAGCTGATCTGACCGAAGTCACATGGAGGCATGGGGTTCCGTGAGTTCCGCTTGTTCAACCAAGCTTTGCTGGCACGCCAAGCTTGGCGAATCCTCTCTAACCCGGACAGTCTGTGCGCACAAGTGATGAAAGCTAAATATTTTCCATCTGGTCTCCTTGTGGACATTGTTTTCCCGTCCAACTCTTCACCAACTTGGCAAGCAGTGGCGCATGGGCTGGAGCTTCTGAAGCATGGTATTTTATGGCGGGTAGGCAATGGGCAATCCATTCGTATATGGAGAGATCGTTGGATCCCGAACGGTGGCTCTGGCAAGCCTATCACCGTGCAGGGGCGATGCCGTCTGAGAAGAGTTTCCGAGCTGCTGGATGAACGTGGTGCATGGCGTATGGACCTTTTACAACAATATTTCAATCCGGTAGATGTCGAGCAGATTGTTAAAATTCGGACTTCTCCACGGCTCGAAGAGGATGTCCTTGCTTGGGAACCAGAGCGTAATGGTATCTTCACGGTTCGAAGTGCGTACCGGCTTGCACTTGATGAACGTCTCCATCCATCTTCAGTCGCCGCGAGCAGGGCACCGGACGGGCGACGAGCCGTCTGGGCTTTTTTATGGAGGTGCCCTGCTCCTTCTAAGGTGCGTGTGTTTGCTTGGCGGGTGGCGACGAACTGTCTGGCCACATGGACTAATAAACATGCTCGTAGCCTTGAAGTATCTAACTTGTGTCCTGTTTGTGCTACCGAACCGGAAGACACTTTTCATGCTCTCTGCAGATGTCGTCATGCGATCACCTTGTGGCAAGCTATGGCGCGGCAATGGAATATTCCGGACATCCGTCAAGTCATGCACACTGGGCCAGAGTGGCTTTTTCATGTGCTCGCGGACTTGTCACCAGAGGAGCGGATGTATACGCTCATGACGATTTGGCGTTGCTGGCATGTGAGGAATGAGATCGTCCACGACAAACGACCACCGCCGGTCGAAGCCTCGACCAGATTCCTATCTAGCTATATCAACTCATTGCTAGCCATCCAGGCGTACCCTCATGGAGATCACATCAAAGGAAAAGTGGTGGCTGCACCTTTGTATAGCAGGAAATTGTTATCACATGTAGAGCGTGAGAAGCCATCAGCACTTGGATGGGAGGCACCGCCAGCCGGCTGGGCTGCGCTCAACATCGACGGGTCCTTTTCTGCCAAGGACGGAACTGCAGGAGCTGGCATGGTCCTCCGGGATGAACATGGAGATATTATTTTTTCGTCTTGCCGTGAGTTAAGGCAGTGTGCATCACCACTAGAAGCTGAACTTGCTGCATGTTCAGAAGACATCTCCCTGGCTATCCAGTGGTCTGAGCTGCCTTTTGTGATTCAAGCGGACTGTGCAGAAGTGGTAAAACTAATTGAAGGAGATACTAGCGACCGATCGGAGCATATGATGTTGATCCACGAGATTACTTCGCGTCTTCAGGAACATGGCGAATTCTTAGTTAAGCTTGTGAGGCGTGAACAAAACGTGGTTAGTCATTTTTTAGCGAACTTTGGTCGAATAAAGAAGCGCACTGCGGTGTGGCTTCATTCTGGGCCGGACGAGGTTCCGGACCTATGTAATGCAGACATGGCTGCCACTTAATTAATGAATTCCTTTTCCCCGCAAAAAAAAAACCCGTCTGCAGTTGACAATGTTTTTTTTTTGCGGGCATCCAGTTGACAATGTTGATGCCCGGCCAACATTGTTCTGAAAGTTCTGAAAGTATAGAATTTTGGACTTCTAGAATATAGGGTGTTGACAAATATATGGCCGTAGGAGCCCGGCCAGACCATCAGAAGAGGCAAAGCAACCCTGCGGCTCAAAAGGCGGCAGTCTATCACTAAATATTCAGGCGACAAGTAAGAGGCCTAGTACTTTTGCAGGCTTGGTTGATTGCTTGATGCCGCTGCATGACCTTGTTGGAAAAACAGAGAGCTCTGCATTTGGCAACTTCTTTTTGTGAGGACTGATCGACTGAACAAGTTCGTTACAGACCATCTTCATGATTTGCCGATCTATGGTTGAATTGGCCTCAAAGTAGGCCTTCTACATAAATGGAGTTCGTCAACGTATCCGAGAAAATCCGACCTCTGTGGAGGTTGTTGTGCTTAACGGCATCCCTTTCAGATTGTTGCACCCTGCAAACAAACTCTGTTTGTGCTTTGCCAGAACCGGCACTGCAGATCAAAGCCCACCATTATCAACCTTTGGAGTTGTTCTCTAGTGTAAAAGAATTATGCTAGGTACAGATTGTTGTACAAGCCTAGGGATAGCCTAGCCTGGAAGAATAGGCTGATGCTGACTATACATTAGACCAAGATGACCATGACTGTGCTCCAAGATCAGCCCAAGGAAACAAGGTTCCTCGTCAAAATTATGCACAAGGAAATGTTAAGAAATTCGACTATATGTATTTATCAACATATGCATGTATTTCAGCTGAAATACTGGTTATTTCGTTCAAGAACAATGGATTATATTAACGAAAATGCGAGTAATCAACGGTTACACATACGTTTATCACCATATGCACACTGGTACTCATCAGGCACTAAAACATTAAAAATTCTCTCGGAACAAAAGGAGAACTCTGCTACTCATGTTTTAAACTCGAAAACGATCTACACTTCCGAGATCTACTCAGTATGAGGAGCCGCTCAGCTACCTCCGTCATCATTGGTCTTCGATCCACATCAAGGCTAAGGCAATCCATGGCCATATCTGCTAGACTATCAAGAAGCTCCAAATCTTTTGTTAATGCAATTTCCTTGTCAAAAAACTCAGTTGCTTTCTTTCCTTTCTTACGAGCTTCAAGAAAATTCTTTACCAAGCTACTATTGTCAGAATGTGTGGCTTTCTTCCTGGTTATAAGCTCTAAGATGACAACTCCAAAACTATAGACATCACTTTTTTCGGTGAGTAGGCCTTCTTGCAGATATATTGGGTCCATATAATTCATGTCTCCGATGACTGATCCTGTGTGCTGCTTGTCCCTCACAATCAACCTGGATATACCGAAATCTGAAATCTTCGGTAGAAAGTTATCATCCAATAGTATATTTGCTGGTTTAACATCACCATGTAGAATTTTAATATTGGCCTTTGAATGCATATAGGCTAGACCATCCGCTGACTGTGCAGCAATACTTAAACGCGCATCCAAGCTGAGATCGACCTTGATATAACTATTGTGAAGAATGTCATGAAGGCTACCTTTGGAGATAAACTCGTATACCAACATGGGGGTATCAACTTCTAGGCAACAACCTATCAGCCTAACAATGTTCTTGTGGATGACTTGGGATTGAATGATGACTTCATTTGCAAACTGTTCATTCTCCATCACACTACCATTAATTGGCTTCTTTACTGCAACCGGTTTATTGTCAAGAAGACCCTTGTAAACTTCACCGAAGGCACCTTTTCCTATTAAATTGTTGCTCTTTAAAATTGGTTTAAGCTCCTCCTTTTTGAAAAGCTTTATGATATGTGCCTTCTCTAATGTAGGCCCACCATTCTTCTTGTAAAATTCCCTCATTTTCATTTTCTCTTTGCGAAGAACAATAATGAATGATAGAACTGCCATGAGAAGAATACCACCTATTGCACATACATGGGTAAGTAAAACTTATTGTATATCACAGAAAATGAAGTGAATAAGCGCTAGCAAAAGAAAGTATAGAAATGGAAATACCACTTTGGATAATCTAAAGAATTTATATTCAAATAAGAGTAAAAGTACCAGAAAAATTCGATGTTAAGATTGTAGGTGGTTGAAGTTTAACTCCGAAAATAGTGTGAAAATGAAAGTGAAAACATGAAACATATTTTCGATAAAGGGTGCTTTATTACTTAAAGGGTTTAAGCATTACACCCAAACAGATACTGAAGGAATTCCTTCTGAAGCATATAAAATTACAGATGTTTGTATGTGCAATGAAATTTTTTCGTCATATGTAAACTGCATTGCTAGTTACTGAAAGAATTCCTCCCAAACAATGGTTTATGCTTGTTCGTATCTGTCAAGAAATCTACAAGCAAATTTTATGGCGTATGTTTCTGTGTTGATGATTTAGATTGGCAATATGGAAGATATTTCTGAAACAAGTTTATATTTGAAGCCATAATGGAAAGTGAATTATTCGAGAGAGACCAAATATTGCTTGGTTATTTGGACCGTGGACCGGCTATTATTTGAATAGGAGTACTGGATCACCTATAACCAAACACCATTTTTTGTAAATGGAGAAGTTATCCAATGCAGACAACTGTGAACTTTGCTTCGGTACACACCTAGAAAAGTTCACAGATTTCGACGGAGATTAAAGGTAGAGATTAGAAGTTATCTTGTTCAATCAAAAAAGGTAATATAGTCTATTGCAACCGATGGGTTTCCGGCGGAGTTCTACAAGAAGTGTTGGCATTTTATCAAGGATGATTTGATGCCCATGTTTCAGGAGTTTTTTGAGGGGCAGCTTCAATTGTTTAAGCTGAATTTTGGGACGATAACTCTTCTTCCTAAGAAGACAGAGGCAGTTCGCATTGAGCAGTTCAGACCTATATGTCTGCTTAATGTGAGTTTCAAAATCTTCACCAAGGTTGGGACAAATAGACTTACGCAGATTGCACACTCAGTAGTTCAGCCGTCCCAGACTGCTTTCATGCCGGATAGAAACATCCTCGAAGGGGTTGTTGTCTTGCACGAAACGCTCCATGAAATCCACTCCAAAAAACTTGATGGCGTAGTTTTTAAAGTGGATTTTGAAAAAGCATATGATAAAGTCAAATGGCCTTTCCTTCAACAAGCTTTGCGTATGAAAAGTTTTGATCCGGCCTGGAGAAACCAGGTTGATTCCTTTACGCAAAAAGGGAGTGTCGGGATTAAGGTGAATGATGACGTGGGTCACTATTTCTAGACACACAAGGGGCTACGGCAAGGAGATCCTATGTCACCAATCCTGTTTAACATAGTGGCTGATATGCTGACTATTTTAATAGGTCGGGCAAAGGATGCAGGGCAGGTAGGTGGCCTGGTTCCACATCTAGTTGACGGCGGGATCTCCATTCTTCAGTATGCTGATGATACTATCATCTTTATGGAGCACGATTTGGCGAAAGCAAGAAACATGAAGCTGCTGTTATGCTTATTTGAACAATTGTCTGGGCTCAAAATCAACTTCCACAAGAGCGAATTGTTTTGCTTTGGAAGAGCCAATGAGGACCGGGAGTCGTATCAACAATTGTTCGGATGTGAATTGGGCTCATTACCGTTTACGTACCTAGGTATACCCATTCATCATCGTAAGCTGTCTAATATTGAGTGGAAATGCATTGAGGATCGGTTCGAAAAGAAACTGAGCTGTTGGAAAGGAAAGCTCATGTCATACGGAGGACGATTGATTCTGATTAATTCTGTCCTTACTAGTATGCCTATGTTTCTCTTATCCTTTTTCTTGGTTCCGGTGGGCGTCAGGAAAAGGCTAGATTTCTACCGATCATGATTCTTTTGGCAAAATGATGAGCTTAAACGTAAGTACAGGCTTGCTAAGTGGGATATTATTTGTAGGCCTAAGGACCAAGGTGGTCTAGGTATTGAAAATCTGGAAGTCAAAAACATATGTCTCCTTAGCAAGTGGCTATTTAAGCTGTCATCTGAGTCGGAGGCCACTTGGGCACAGATTTTGCGCAATAAGTATCTTTATGCTAAAACTTTGGCCCAGGTGAATGTGAGGCCTTCCGACTCTCCCTTTTGGAAGGGTTTGATGAGAGTTAAACAATTCTTTTTCAACAAGACTAAATTTATTGTTGGGAATGGTGCCACTACGAGGTTTTGGAAGGATACGTGGCTTGGGGAGACCCCCCTTGCACTTCAATATCCTTCTTTGTACAACATTGCCCGACGTAGAGAAGCCTATGTTGCTAATGTTTTACATTCCGTTCCCCTCAATATTAGTTTTAGACGGACGCTTGTTGGAAATCGTTGGGAGGCCTGGCTCCATCTCGTTACACGTTTAATGGAAGTCCGGCTGTCTCAGCAGCCAGATCAGCTGCATTGGAAACTTACTAAGAACAGTGTGTTCTCGGTCAAATCAATGTATCTGGCTGTCATTAACTCTAGCGTCATCCCTACCTCGTTACATGTTTGGAAAGTTAAGGTACCCTTACGTATCAAAATGTTTATGTGGTTTGTGCATAAACAAGTCATTTTGACTAAGGATAACCTTGCAAAACGAAATTGGGTGGGCTCGTCTAGATGTAGCTTTTGTGATCATAACGAGAATATCAAACACCTCTTTCTCGACTGTCCGTTGGCTAAGATTCTGTGGCGGTCGGTTCATATTGCGTTTAATATTAATCAGCCCACCTCCATCAGCATGTTATTTGGAACATGGCTTGATGGGGTGGATTCTGACATTGCAAGACACATTTGGGTTGGCGTTTGTGCTTTATTGTGGGTAATATGGAACTGCAGAAATGATTTAGTCTTTAACAGATCAACAACCATTCACTTTTTGCAGGTTATCTTCAGAGCCACGGCGTTCATCCGTATGTGGTCGCTACTCACTCCGACGGAGGCCAGGGAGCGTTTGGTTACTGCGTCTACCCGATGGGAGATGGTAGCTCGGGATATTTTCAACCGGTTTGGATGGCGGTCATGTAATAGGATAGGCATGTAGTGCTCCTATTGTTTTGCCAGCCGGTTGTGGCTTTGGGTCTTTCCTCTTTTGCGCTTTTGTTGATGTTTGTACTACGACCTTTCGAGACTTTGTTACTGGATTATCCTTTTAATAATATGAGCCGTATGCATCGTTCTGATGCAGAGGCTGGGGTACATCCCCTTTTCCAAAAAAAAATCAATTATATTCAATACGTTTGATCTGCATGGTAATATAGTGATAGGATTTTTAGGCAACTTTAAAATTTGTGCAAACTTTTACGAGGGTTGTAGCGAAGCAGAAGTTGACAACCATATATTAGTAGTTATTCAACAATGCCAAACAAAGTCAAGCATCAAAACCAAATAAATCGTGGAAAGATTCACCATGTATGTTCCTAGCTCAACGTTTTTGATATGATTCTACTGTGACTGACCTCACCCCGTGAGCACACATGTTCATAAGCCCTTCAGGGCATCGAGGCTCAGAACAAAAAGTGATGTCTGTAATTTACTAGGTGCGGTAGCTTAGTATACTTACCAACGGCCACCCTTGCTGCTAGGGGGAATATGCTTGTGCACGTTCCTGCTTTGCCGTCGCCTTTCATTCCAAATCTGCACGGACAATTGTAGCCTCCTGGCATGTTTTTGCAGATCCCGTCACTCGAGCAGGGATACAACTCGGGAAGCTTGCATTCATCGATGTCTGCAGAATGAAGAAGTGTTAAAACTTAAAAGGTCTAAAAGAAAAATCGAGCTGTTAGGGTTTAAAAATGTACCTTGGCATCCGTTGTTCATGTAAGGGTTGCCCTCGTAATTCTTCCAGCACCTGCACACATAGCCAATGGTTGCATTGGCGCAAGAGCTGTTGCCGCTGACACATGCATAGTCCGAAGGCGGCTGCTGGCCTTCCGCCGGACACGAAGCTTTCCCGATTGCGAAATCGAGCACAAAGGGGACGCCCCGGGGGAATCTTTTGGCAAGCACCCTGTCGCCGTACATGTCTGGCGTCGAGAAGTTGTACCATGACTTCTCCACCAACATGCCGTATGAGCATGGCATGATACTCCACATGCTGTTGTTTTCGACCAAGATCTTCATTTGGGCAAATTGGACGGATCTGTATGCCGGGGGAAATGGTGTCTCACAGCAGCCCTGCCCTGTGCACGACCCATTTCTCACGTGCCCAAGGAAATCCACCTCCAGGATGTCTGAACGGCAGAAGAAGTGGTCGTAGGCCGCATTCTTCGAATCATGGATGGCCAGATATGGTTCGGCTCTCCAGCCGACACCGACGAGAGCATTACGCGTCGCCGACACGCCAAACGGTGTGAAGGAGAGAGGCATCGTGTAGAACTTGAACAACCCGCTGGTCTTGTCTGTGGTGCACAGGTATGAGATCCCGCTGTATGCCCGCGCCTCGCTCGTGGCAACTGATATGCTTACGAGCTCGAGCGGCAGCATCGGCGGCAACGACCTGTTAAGAGTGAGCGGGTCGCGATGGAGGTGGAGCTCGGTGGTGGAGCCCTCCCACTGGTCTTTTCCAAGGAAAGCACTTGCGAGAAAGGCGCGAGGAGGACGAGCGGAGTCCTTGCAGTGTACCTCGAAGCCCTTGCGGAAGCAGCCGGGCCCGATTCCGAAAGGAAAGGGGATGCTGATGTTGCCGCACTTGTCGCGACAACCCCGATGTGCGATCATCGGCGGCTGTTGCTGTTCGGCAGAGGCACCCAGGATCATGTGATCATCCACAACAGATATCTGGAGCAGGAGTACTGGCAGCAGCAGCGTGGAATGGAAGTGCGAGCTTGGTGTGGTCATGGTGTTCTATGGTTGGTTGATTGGGTTGCACACAGACCCTTCTAATATATAGACCTACAGCTTTGTGGGTGTCTAGCGTAGCTTATCCGGATTGAAGTTTAGCTTCTTGATACACTCCATCATACTAGCTAGTTCAAATGGATTAGATTTGTATCATCCAACAGCCAATAAATATATGTCCGCAATGTCAACTTGCCTATAGAATCTTTGTGACTAGGGAACTACGAAAGACTAGCTAACCTCTCGCTGGGTGGGTATTTTATATCTTGTTGCCCAGCTGTAGTTTGTGTTACACAGGAGACTCGGCGACTTTCTATCTTGTTGGCCTCATACATAATTAAACAGAGTCAACTACGCCCAACTTGGATTAGAAATGTATAACTACAAAAGGCTGGAAATCACATTTCGTCTCCGAACTCTAATTATCAAAATGCATGGCACTTTTTGTTAATCCATCTTTCATTTTATGTACTCGGTACACACGTAGGTGTGTATTATCCTGTTATATCTATACGAATAGTAAACTAGCCCTTAGTATGTGATCTTTTAGTACGGCTATTTAAAACTATGGTTAGGATAGAGTTGCCCTTAAACGTTAGCAGTTAGGCATGTAGGCGGACGCGCCTGCAAGGGCTGTAAGCGTCCGCCACATCCATCAATTTTGCATTAGCACGGTTATTAAAGTAGTAGTGATTAGCTTAATTTTTGCTTCGCATGGACGTTGCAGACATGTCCGCTTGCATATCACATCTAAGCACATCTTTTCACCTAGAAAAGCTTATAAGCATCTTACTAACAAATGTCAAGCGGGTCGCTGGACGACATCTCAACAAGCAGTACCAAAAGATGTCCCACGGGCGTTAATTATTTCATAATATGCATTAGTTTTAGGACGTCGATAACTGTCACACGTGTGGCAGAAAAGAAGATGCACCACACATCTCTAATGTAAATAGATTGCCACGTCACCGCATGCATGCATCCGAGAATCTTTTTGGATTTTCAGTTTTTAAAATGTTTTATCTCTTAAATTAAAAATCCGATTGAAAATCCATTTTCACCATTAAATCCCTCGCGACGAGATCTTCAAAACTAGATGTCATATCAATATATTTTGGCGAATTTTTTTTGGTCAAAAGTTGCCATATCTATTGCACATGAATTGCCATGATATTTACACTGAATTTGCCATGATATGTTTCAACTATTTTCTTTTACATTTAAAAGTAAATTTTAACATATTATAAAATGGAGAATTAAGAAACTGGACTTGCCATGCACCATAAACTAAAATTGCCATGATACATGCACTTAAAATTGCCATGGTTCAATAAAAAAAAATTATTTTCATGGTCAAAGTACTGGAATTGCCATCATCAAAAAACTAAAATTGCCATGATCTACAAACTAAAATTGCCACATGGCAACTTTAGTTTAAGCACTATGGCAACGATAGTGTAAACATCATGGCAACTTCTGGGCAAAAAAAAAATCGTCGAAACATAACAACATGGGGTCTAGTTTTGAAGATCTCGTCGAGACGGATTTAATGGTGAAAATGGATTTTTAGTTTGCTTTTTTATTTAAGAGATAAAACATTTTTAAGCCAAAAACCAAAGAGATTTCTGCTGATGTCATCTATTTATACATGGCAAAATGAGTGGTGATGGAGGCGTGTGGACGATTTACAAACGCCCACACATGTGGGCGTTAGTTTTTTCGTAGTTTTATTATTTGCAGCTCAATTATCGCCATTGCCAGCAAGCTATAGCTATAACATCATGATAACTAGAAGAGTTGGACGCACTTTGCTGCACCGTTGGTGTTGTTGGGTTTCTTTAAGAAAATGGATCACTCTGTTTTAAAATAGGTTAAACCTGTTAAGTTTGATCAAATTTATAGAGAAATATAAATCATGTGTATTACTTTTTTGAAAAGTCAAACCTGTTAAGTTTGATCAAATTTATAGAGAAATATATGAAATCCATAATATCAAATCCGTATGATTAGATTCATCATGAAATGAGTTACCATACTTATTTTGTTTAATATCGTGGATATCGATATTTTTTGTTGTGAACTTGGTCAAAGTTAAAGAATTTAATAATTTTTCTGTGAACTTGGTTAAAGTTAAAGAAGTTTAACTTCTCAAAAAAACTAATAACCCTTATATTTTGGAACTGATGGAATATTTAGTTCGGTGGGTGCAGTTGACGATGGATTGTGTTTTATTTTTATTTAGGGTTTTTTTTTTCTGTGACCCTGGTTCCTTAGCTCTACTCATTCAACCCCATTTTGTTAACTTTTGCTCACTTTTCCCCATTCCCTTGCCCGAAACCCTCAGAACAGGTTATGACGGACGTTGCCGTCGGGTCAATGCCTTTGACCGTTAACTCTGACGAGTGGGGCCGCGTATACGTGGGCGCATGCAAGACCGCGGTCGTGCGCGGTCGTGGGGTAGCACGTGTCCATGGACATGCCCGCAACGTCCCATCATATAAAGAGGGGCAACCACCTCCATCGCCCCTACCATTTTCCCCCAAATCCCCTCCCTGCAGTATCGTCTTCCTCTCCCATACCGGCGTCGTCTCGCTCTCCTCCACTGCCTCCACCGCATCGTCTCGCTCTCCCCCACCGCATCCTCTTCCTCACCTTCATCGCCTCCATCTTTCAGATGGCCGACGCTCGTGGCGACACCGGTGCAGCGGCCGGAGATGTGATGGAGCTGGAGGGTCAGGGCGCGGTGATCGCGGATGTCGGCGGCGTCCACGGCGGTGCGGGGAAACTCACAACCGCTGCAGGTCTGGCAGGATCTGCCTCATCGCTGTAGAAGGTGACGGCGTCGAGCGGCGCAGTCCATCCCGATACCCCCAATGCGCCGCCTGCCGTCAAGCAGCAGGTATTTGCACTTGCTTAGCTTGTAGAGTTAGTTGCTCCCTAGTTGCATTGGTTAGATTGTGATTCATACGGTAGTTCAGATGGTTAGAGTAGTTGGTTTGATGGATGAGCTGGGGTTTGTGTATGGGTTGGGGGGTGGGGGTGGGGATTTTTGGACTACGGTTTGTTGGATAAATTCGTTGCAAAAATGCTAGCTGTTGTGAATTATGATTTTAGGTGCTGCAATTATTGGGTTTTTTAGATTTGTTTTTAGATTTGGATAAATTTGTTGCAAAAATGCTAGATGTTGTGTACAGATGCATGCTTATTAGATTTGTTTTTAGGGCTCACAGATTGGTTTTTTAATGCTACTCAGATTCGTTGCCTTAGATTGGGTCCCTATTAGATTTGTTTTTGAATGCTACTCAGATTATGGTTTTGAATGTCATATGCCCAAATGGAATCCATTGATTAAGAAGTTAGTTATGTTTAGAAAATCACAATCCTACCGTATGAATCACAATATAAATTTGAATGTCATAACCAAAAGTAACCCTTGATTCATTAGTATATAAATTTGTCCACAATATGTAGTTATATTAGCTCTGTTCTTCAATTTGTGTGCATGGCAATGGAAAATGCAAAACAATGATCATAGTATATTGGGAGTATATTAGCCCTACGATAAATGTGTCATGTGTGCATATCTAAATTTTCAATTGGCTTCCGTATTTACTAGTGATGGATGTAATTGTATGTTCAGGAGGATGATGGTTGGGGGGTAGAAAGAGGAAGCTGGCCAGTACGACCCGTATGATCCAGAGGAAAGTGATGATGAAGAATA
Organism: Triticum aestivum; assembly: GCF_018294505.1. Classification (NCBI taxonomy): domain Eukaryota; kingdom Viridiplantae; phylum Streptophyta; class Magnoliopsida; order Poales; family Poaceae; genus Triticum; species Triticum aestivum. Next base: position 721,974,553 of record NC_057803.1, on the reverse strand, counting down.
TGAGGTAAGCCTACTTGAAGTTTAGATTGTTCATATAGTTCCTTTGACATAGTGTATCCATGGATCTATAATGTATTAATGTAACTCATTCATGTGTGCAGTATGATTCTGGAGAAGAAGTGTACAAAGGCAACGTCGCATCCTTCACAGCAAAGGAGGTGGTGAAGATCAAGGCCAAGGGAGTTGCTTCCTTCTACAACCGCAAGACCAAGAAGTTGAACTGCCCCTACTGTACCACCAAGCCAAATCCAAGGGATGGCCACTTCGATCACCTTCTGTCTCATGCGGAGGATGTAGCGATTCGCGGGGAGGACTACATGATCAGGGGGCAGCATGCCACCCTCGCGAAGGCCCTGACTCCAGTGTGATGTGATCGATGATGTGATGCTGTGAACTGAATCTTTAAGTTTAGTTGGTGGGTTACTTTTGCTTTGTTGAACTGAATCTCGTTGGTTATGTTTTGTTGAACTGAATTTAGTTTTCATGAATTTGGTTATGGTTGGCTATGTTGGTGCTAGTAATCTGGTTGCTATCTATATTTGTCTGTCCTTAAATTTGCCTGTGGTATATTTGTCTATCCTGAATCTATGGTTAGTTATGTTTAGATGTTGTGAACTATAATTTTAGGTGCTGCAATGATCACACATGTTGTGTAGGAAATCAAATGCATGCCAAATGAGATCATGTAAACCTTGGCAAACCTGGACAGTATAAATTCAAGAAAATGCAAAAAAAGTAAAACATTGGCAAACTATCTATGTTTGTGTAGGAGATCATGTGTGCAAAATTTGAAGTGATTTAGAGGAGGTCAAATAAATTTGAATTTGAGAAATGTGCTCCAAATGAGCTCCCAGGCTAGGGTAAACCACCCATTTGTAATCAAGATTTTTTGGACCTACACTAAATGTGCCAATTTTTTTTTATTAACACATATTCACTTTCCATAGTGTAGATTCGAAGTCTCACTATTTTTTGAATTAATCTCCATATGTTTACATTTTCTTTTGAAAACATATGCTTTAATATAAAACCTATTAAAAATAGAAGACTAACTTCAGATCCTTCTTATTCAATTTGAAATAAAGCTTTGGTGGTTTTATTTGATTTTTAAAAAAAAATTCAAAAACAGATAGCTCATATGTAATCATGTACATGATAGCTCATATGTGTGAAGGTTTTCTCATGAAAATGACCATCACTAGTTGAAAAAGGGTCAAATGTGAGACAGATTAGTCCCGGTTTGCATTTGAGCCGGCACTAATGTGTCCATTAGTGCCGGTTCAAATGGTTAGGCGGGAGGAGATCTTTAGTACCGGTTCATTGAGAACCTTTAGTACCGGTTCGTGGGACGAACCGGTAGTAAAGAGGTTGTGCGAAAGAGTAGAGAGTGTCACTTCAAAACTGGACGCACTTCATGTACAAAATGGACAATCTCTTTCGAAGTATCAGGGTTTCAGACGAGAACTCATATGTTACATGGGCACTTCATTTTTTAACTTATTTGAACTCCAGACTTTTTTTGAGCCGGCATTATGCAACATTCGAATCGACGTCATCAATTTCCAACACGTTCTGACATCATTTGCGGTTTTTCAGTCACCGATTTGTTTAGATCAGAGCTAAATGACCGTGAAACAGTAAATCACAACAAAATGAACTATGAAAATGTTGATACTTGGCATGGTATCATCATTTCACCCGCATAGCATGTGCAAAAGAGTAGAGAGTGTCACTTCAAAACTGAACGCACTTCGTGTACAAACTGGACAATCTCTTTCGGAGTATCAGAGTTTCGGACGAGAACTCATCTGTTATACGGGCACTTCATTTTTTTAACTTATTTCAACTACAAACTTTTTTCGAGACGGCATTATGCAGCATTCAAAGCGACGTCATCAATTTCCAACACGTTCTGACATCATTTGCTGTTTTTCAGTCACCGATTTGTTTAGATCAGAGCTAAATGACCGTGAAATTGAAAATCACTACAAAACGAACTCTGAAAATGTTGAAAGTATCATCATTTCACCCGCATAGCATGTGCGGAAGAATAGAGATGGTCACGGCAAAAACTGGATGCACTTCGTGTACAAACTGGACAATCTCTTTCGGAGTATCAGGGTTTCGGACGAGAACTCATCTGTTACACGAGCACTTCCTTTTTTTGAAACTTATTTGAACGCCAGACTTTTTTTGAGCCGGCATTATGCAGCATTCGAAGCGACGTCATCAATTTCCAACACGTTCTGACATCATTTGCTGTTTTTCAGTCATTTACCAATTTGTTTAGAGAGCTAAATGACCGTGAAATTGAAAATCACTACAAAACGAACTCTGAAAATGTTGAAGGTATCATCATTTCACCCGCATAGCATGTGCGAAAGAATAGAGATGGTCACGGCAAAAACTAGACGCACTTCGTGTACAGACTGGACAATCTCTTTCGGAGTATCAGGGTTTCGGACGAGAACTCATCTGTTACACGAGCACTTCCTTTTTTTAAACTTATTTGAACTCCAGACTTTTTTTGAGCCGGCATTATGCAGCATTCGAAGCGACGTCATCAATTTCCAACACGTTCTGACATCATTTGCTGTTTTTCAGTCATTTACCAATTTGTTTAGAGAGCTAAATGACCGTGAAATTGAAAATCACTACAAAACGAACTCTGAAAATGATGAAGGTATCATCATTTCACCCGCATAGCATGTGCGAAAGAGTGGAGAGGGTCACGGCAAAAACTGGACGCACTTCGTGTACAAACTGGACAATCTCTTTCGGAGTATCAGGGTTTCGGACGAGAACTCATCTGTTACACGGGCACTTCATTTTTTAAAACTTATTTGAACTCCAGACTTTTTTTGAGCCGGCATTATGCAGCATTCGAAGCGACGTCATCAATTTCCAACACGTTCTGACATCATTTGCTGTTTTTCAGTCACCGATTTGTTTAGATCAGAGCTAAATGACCATGAAACAGTAAATCACAACAAAATGAACTCTGAAAATGTTTATACTTGGCATGGTATCATCATTTCACCCAGCATAGCATGTGCGAAAGAGTAGAGAGTGTCACTTCAAAACTGAACGCACTTCGTGTACAAACTGGACAATCACTTTCGGAGTATCAGGGTTTCAGACGAGAACTCATCTATTATACGGGCACTTCATTTTTTTTAACTTATTTGAACTCCAGACTTTTTTTGAGCCGGCATTATGCAACTTTCGAAGCGACGCCATCAATTTCCAACACGTTCTAACATCATTTGCTGTTTTTCAGTCATTTACCAATTTGTTTAGAGAGCTAAATGACCGTGAAATTGAAAATCACTCCAAAATGAAGCATTATGCAGCATTCGAAGCAACTAAAGCAAAAATATTCGCAAAGAAACTAAATACAGCAAAAAAACTACTCAGAAATAAATAGAAGAAAAAATAAAAGCAAAAAAGAAAAAACTATATACAAATATTAGTCAAAAATAAATAAAGGAAAATAAATAATGCAGAAAAGAAAAAAACTATATAAAAAATAGTTGGGGCGCTACCCAGTGGCCTGCCAGACCTAGGGTGTGCAAATTCAGGCCCAGAAGGACCGGTAGGCTCACAGGGCAGCGCACCCTAGTTAGGCCCAGAAGCCTGCTATATAGAGGAGTTCGAAGGAGCAGCCGCGACTGGGTTTATAAACCAGTGCGGCTGCCCTTCGCTCGGCGAGGTGGGACTAAACATAGTGCACCGCGGGTGGCAGCGCACAACCATTAGTACCGGTTGGTGGCTCCAACCGGTACTAATGGGTTGGCCTTTGGTACCGGTTGGGGTAATGAACCGGTACTAAAGGCGGCTGTTTCCCGCCGTTTGGCCTGACCAAAATTGGCCTTTAGTACCGGTTGGTGGCTCCAACCGGTACTAAAGGCCCCTCCTATATTGGCACTTACGAAAAATTCAGTTTCATCGACCACTTCTTCTCCAACTTCTCACTTACCTAGCCTCCCCGGCAACAGCGTCAGAAAAGAGCTTGATGTCTACTACACAACCTTCTTCTTGTAGACGTTGTTGTGCCTGCAAGTGCACAGGTTTGTAGGACAGTAGCAAATTTCCCTCAAGTGGATATCAATCCGTGGGAGGAGTAGGATGAAGATGGTCTCTCTCAAGCAACCCTGCAACCAAATAACAAAGAGTCTCTTGTGTCCCCAACACACCCAATACAATAGTAAATTGTATAGGTGCACTAGTTCGGCGAAGAGATGGTGATACAAGTGCAAAATGGATGGTAGATATAGGTTTTTGTAATCTGAAATAATAAACACAGCAAGGTAACTAATGATGAAAGTGAGCGTAAACGGTATTGCAATGATAGGAAACAAGGCCTATGGTTCATATTTTCACTAGTGCAAGTTCTCTCAACAATAATAACATAGATAGATCATATAACAAGCTCTCAACATGCAACAAAGAGTCACTCCAAAGCCACTAATAGCGGAGAACAAACGTAGATATTATGTTAGGGTACGAAACCACCTCAAAGTTATTCTTTCGGATCAATCTATAAAAGAGTTCGTACTAGAATAACACCTTAAGACACAAATCAACTAAAACCCTAATGTCACCTAGATACTCCATTGTCACCTCAAGTATCCGTGGGCATGATTATACGATATGCATCACACAATCTCAGATTCATCCAACCAACATAAAAGTACTTCAAAGAGTGCCCCAAAGTTTCTATCGGAGAGTCAAGAACATGTGCCAACCCCTATGCATAGGTTCCCAATGTCACGAAACCCGCAAGTTGATCACCAAAACATACATCAAGTGGCACATGATATCCCATTGTCACCACAGATAATCACGGCAAGACATACATCAAGTGTTCTCATAAAAGACACAATCCGATAAGATAACTCCAAAGGGGAAACTCAATTCATCACAAGAGAGTAGAGGGGGAGAAACATCATAAGATCCAACTACAATAGCAAAGCTCGGGATACATCAAGATCGTGCCATAGAGGGAACACGAGAGAGAACATGAGAGAGAGTGATCAAACACATAGCTACTGGTACATACCCTCAGCCCCGAGGGTGAACTACTCCCTCCTCGTCATGGATAGCGCCGGGATGATGAAGATGGCCACCGGTGATGGGATCCCCCTTCGGCAGGGTGCTGGAACGGGCTCCCGAGAGGTTTTTGGTGGCTACAGAGGCTTGCGGTGGCGGAACTCCCGATCTATCTTCTGTTCTGGAAGTTTTTTGATATGTAGGTATATATGGGTGCAGGGGGTACGTCGGTGGACCGAAGAGGGGGCCACGAGGCAGGGGGCGTGCCCTAGGGGGGTGGGCGCCCCCCCCCACCCTCGTGGGCACCTCCCTTCTTCCCTGACATGCACTCCAAGTCCATCGGGTGGCTTTCCTTCCAAAATTAACTTCTCCAGTTGATTTCGTTCCGTTTTGACTCCGTCTGATATTCCTTTTCCTCGAAACACTAAAATAGGCATAAAACAGCAAATCTGGGCTGGACCTCCGGTTAATAGGTTAGTCCCAAAAATAATATAAAAGTGGATAATAAAGCCCAATATTGCCCAAAACAGTAGATAATATAGCATGGAGCAATAAAAAATTATAGATACGTTGGAGACATATCAAGCATCCCCAAGCTTAATTCCTGCTCGTCCTCGAGTAGGTAAATGATAAAAAAGATAATTTTTGATGTGGAATGCTAGTTGGCATAATTTCATTGTAATTCTTCTTACTTGTGATATGGATATTCAGATCCGAAAGATTCAAGACAAAAGTTCATATTGACATAAAAATAATAATACTTCAAGCATACTAACTAAGCAATTATGTCTTCTCAAAATAACATGGCCAAAGAAAGTTATCCCTACAAAATCATATAGTCTGGCTATCCTCCATCTTCCCCACACAAAATATTTAAATCATGCACAACCCCGATGACAAGCCAAGCAATTGTTTCATACTTTAACATTTTCAAAACTTTTTTCGAGCTTCACGCAATACATGAGCGTGAGCCATGGATATAGCACTATATGTGGAATAGAATGGTGGTTGTGGAGAAGACAAAAAGAGGGAAGATAGTCTCACATCAACTAGGCGTATCAACGGGCTATGGAGATGCCCATCAATAGATATCAATGTGAGTGAGTAGGGATTGCCATGCAACGGATGCACTAGAGCTATAAGTATATGAAAGCTCAACAAAAGAAACTAAGTGGGTGTGCATCCAACTCGCTTGCTCACGAAGACCTAGGGCATTTGAGGAAGCCCATCATTGGAATATACAAGCCAAGTTCTATAATGAAAAATTCCCACTAGTATATGAAAGTGACAAAATGAGAGATTCTCTATCATGAAGATCTTGGTACTACTTTGAAGCACAAGTGTTGTAAAAGGATAGTAACATTGTCCCTTCTCTCTTTTTCTCTCATTTTTTTATTTGGGCCTTTCTCCTTTTTTATGGCCTCTTTTTTTTTATTTTTCGTCCGGAGTCTCATCCCGACTTGTGCGGGAATCATGGTCTCCATCATCCTTTCCTCACTTGGGACAATGCTCTAATAATGATGATCATCACACTTTTATTTACTTACAACTCAATAATTACAACTCGATACTTAGAACAAAGTATGACTCTATATGAATGCCTCCGGCGGTGTACCGGGATATGCAATGAATCAAGAGTGACATGTATGAAAGAATTATGAATGGTGGCTTTGTCACAAGTACGATGTCAACTACATGATCATGCAAAGCAATATGACAATGATGGAGCGTGTCATAATAAACGGAACGGTGGAAAGTTGCATGGCAATATATCTCGGAATGGCTATGGAAATGCCATGATAGGTAGGTATGGTGGCTGTTTTGAGGAAGGTTTATGGTGGGTGTATGATACCGGCGAAAAGTGCGTGGTATGAGAGAGGCTAGCAATGGTGGAAGGAAGAAGAGTGCGTATAATCCATGGACTCAACATTAGTCATAAAGAACTCATATACTTATTGGAAAAATCTATAAGTTATCAAAGCAAAGTATTATGAGCATGCTCCTAGGGGGATAGTTTGGTAGGAAAAGACCATCGCTCGTCCCCGACCGCCACTCATAAGGAATACAATCAATAAATAAATTATGCTCCGACTTCATCACATAACGGTTCACCATACATGCATGCTACGGGAATCACAAACTTTAACACAAGTATCTCTGAAATTCACAACAACTCAACTAGCATGACTCTAATATCACCATCTTTATATCTCAAAACAATTATCAAGCATCAAACTTCTCTTAGTATTCAACACACTCATAAGAAAGTTTTTACTAGTCTTGAATACCTAGCATATTATGATTATTTAAGAAAATTACCATGCTATTTAAGACTCTCAAAATAATATAAGTGAAGCATGAGAGTTCATCTATTTCTTCAAAATAAAACCACCATTGCGCTCTAAAAGATATAAGTGAAGTACTAGAGCAAACAACAAACTACTCCGAAAGATATAAGTGAAGATCAATGAGTAGTCGAATAATTGTGCAACTATGTGAAGACTCTCTAACATTTAATAATTTCAGATCTTGGTATTTTATACAAACAGGAAACAAAGCTAAAGAAAATGACAATGCAAGGATAGCACAACTCACATGAAGAAGCAAAACTTAGGCTCAACCGATACTAACCGATAATTGTTGAAGAAGAAAGGTGGCATGCCTACCGGGGCATCCCCAAGCTTAGATGCTTGAGACTTCTTGAAATATTATCTTGGGGTGCATTGGGCATCCCCAAGCTTGAACTTTTGTGTCTCCTTAATTCCTCTCATATCATGGTTTCTCTTTTTATCAAAAGCTTCATTCACAACAAACTCAACAAGAACTCGTGAGATAGGTTAGTATAAACCAATGCAAAACCTTATAATCTTCTACTGTAACAAATCACTAAAATTATTATTCAACATTGAATACTAAATTCCTCTGCATATTTAATACTCCTATCCTCAAATAGAATCATTAAACAAGCAAACATATGCAAACAATGCAAACATAACAGCAATCTGCCAAAACAGTAGAGTCTGTAAAGAATGCAAGAGTATCAATACTTCCCTAACTCCAAAAATTATGAACTAAAATTCCCACTGTAATAAATTTATCAGAACTCAATATGCAAAAAGATTCAACATTATACCACTCTCTGACTTTTCTAGGGAATTTTTGCAACAGCGGTAAACTTTCTGTTTTCAAACAGCAACATGTATATTAGCAAAATAAGCATGGCAAAGCCTATCCTTGACTTTCTTATTGCAACTAAAGATGCAAAAAATTATTCTAACTAACAGCAAGCAAATACTAACAAAACAAAATGACGCTCCAAGAAAAACACATATCATGTGGTGAATAAAAATATAGCTCCAAGTAAAGTTAACGATGAACGAAGACGAAAGAGGGGATGCCTTCCGGGGCATTCCCAAGCTTAGGCTTTTGGCTATTCCTGAATATTATCTTGCGGTGCCTTGGGCATCCCCAAGCTTAGGCTCTTGCCACTCCTTATTCCATAGTCCATCGAATCCTTACCCAAAACTTGAAAACTCCACAACACAAAACTCAACAGAAAACTCGTAAGCTCCGTTAGTATAAGAAAATAAAACCACCACTTAGGTACTGTAATGAACTCATTATAAATTCATATTGGTGTAATATCTACTGTATTCCAACTTATCTATGGTTCATACCCTCCGATTCTACTCATAGATTCATCAAAATAAGCAAACAACACATAGAAAAACAGAATCTGTCAAAAACAGAACAGTCTGTAGTAATCTGTATCAAACATATACTTCTGGAACTCCCAAAATTCTACCAAATTAGGAGGTCCTAAGCAATTTGTGTACCAATCCAGAGCAAAAAGAATCAGATCAAGAGCACATTTCTGTGAATTAACAAAACTAATTTACTGGGTGCAAAAGTTTCTGATTTTCAGCAGGATCAACACAACTATCACCGTAAGCTATCCTAAAGGTCTTACTTGGCACTTTATTGAAAAAAAAGCTATAAAACATGATTACTACAGTAGCATAATCATGTGGAAATACAAAAACAGTAAGGATAAATATTGGGTTGTCTCCCAACAAGCGATTTTCTTTAATGCCTTTCTAGCTAGGCATGATGATGACAATGATGCTCACATAAAAGATAAGAAGTCACTACTAGGGAAAACACTACCAGCAGCGCGGGTTTTAGTTGTATCAGTAGCGCTGGGAGTGGTGCTACTAATAGGGCGCTACAGCTAACACATAGCAGTAGCGCGTGCTCACCGGCGCTATTGCTACACAAGTGTAGCATCAGCGCGGTTAGTGGAAGCTCGCTAGTGCTAGTAGCTCTATCGCGCTTTCCCTGGACGCGCTACTGCTATCGCGGCGCTGCTGCTAACTTCTATACACTCGCTACTGCTAATTTAAGTAGTTTTTTTTCGGCATATTTGTTTTGTATTTGAACAGGCTTTATAGAAGAATCTTTAGCACATAGAAATGTCATCATGATACACATACAAATGCCTGCGAGACCACAAATGTAATCATAGCATATACATACAAATAGTCTCATCATAATCATCATCCAACACAAAGTGGTATCTTGTCATCATCTCGAAAATAGCGATACATGCAAGTCTCAAATACTTGCAACTACAACAACGTCATCCATCTAAACAAAGGTATATGCAAGAAGTGCTATCACTATGAGTGAGAGCGGAACTATGCAGTACATGAGGTGGCGGTTACGAGTCCTCTCTCGCGCTAGCGTGAACCTCAAGTAACTAGCTTCTCCTTTTTGTCAGCTTTTGAGGCCTTTATGGCTGGCGCCCGTGAACCAATTCACTTGCGCCTGACACTCATGCCACTCGTTGTACACTCCCAGAACCTTCCCTTTGTACACGACATAGCAATTCCATCTCGCCATCAAGAAACTAGGTACCTGTTAGAGATGCATGTTCATGAAGAGGATGTACAATCATATATATGCAACAAAATATACTAGAGCAACACCGAAAAAGAAAGGGTTAGCAACTAGATGCAACATACAGTACGCATATTAATTAACTAGAGGTACGCAGGTCATCGTACGCAAACTAACAAAGTAGCATTACGCAAGTTCGGTAGGGACCGTGGACATCACAAAGTTTCATCGCTACAAAAAGTATACAAGTTCAACCGACACATATCATCATCATCGGCATCATAAATCACTAGAAGTTCCATCCTTCCATATCATCGAGGATGAACCCTAGCTTCTTGAACGGCGTGAGGTCTAGACGTTGCATGCCTATGCGAGTTCGGACGTCAGCTCGCGATATAGGGCCGTGGTGGAACATCCCCTTCTCATCGACGACTTCTTTCATGATGATCGTCGCAATGTCGCTTTGGATGCGAAAGAAGTCATCTCTAAGTTTATAATCCGCTTCTCCATGAGATACTAGCCACTTGTGGATATGATCATCATTTCTGGTTCTCATGCGAAGTTTTTGGTGATCCGTGTTGAACTGAATCATGAGATGGACGATGTAGAATCCATCCTTCTTGCTTGGTTTTGGGACATGGATGCAGGAGAAGTTAGTTTTATGTGCGAAACCCATCTTCTTGTTCCTTTGTTTCCTGATCTGCATGTGGCCACCTCTAAAGCTGAAGCCTTGGAGAGTATCATCTAGAATATTCATTATGTGGGTGTAGTCTTTTTTCTCGTAGTCTCTGGAAGGGTCAAAATACACGGCGTGGGAGACTTGCGGGTAAAGAACGATAAGGACGGCGCGCCCGTTGCTGTGGGCAAAAGACACCTCAAATTATTCCCCATATGAGAGAGAAGGAATGATTGAAATGTACGAAAGGGTTGTCCGGAACTGACTTACTTTGGATGATAAGGCACGAGGACAATTTCCCGGTCCTTATTCTGTACCATGAAGTTTTGGAGGTACTCCCTAGCAGTTTCACGCTCAAAGTCGCCGAGACTCAAGAAAGACTCGTGCATGTAGTACGGATCCGCCACACAGATTTGCGAGACTTCTTCACTCTTCATGACGGAGCTCATATGTAGCGCAAAAAGGCGGACGATTGTAAAATCGAGCCGCCTTGTCAGAAACATCTCAAAGATATGGTCAAACCGCAGGAAGAACACCTCCGCGGGTCCTGTCTCGATGTAGCACTTCCCCTCAGGCACACGAGCCGCGTATGTCAGATATCCTGGATTCTTTGAGGCTAGTAGGCTTTTCTCTATCGACAGCACATGGTCGTGCAGTCTCCTGAGATCCCCTGATAGTGCCTCCAGCGGTTTCGGCGGTAGCATCGGCTCGCCCGTGAGATGGAACATGACTGCACCTTTCATGGGTACACGCTCTTCAGAATGCATCGTCTGGCTGCTATGTGCTCTGGCTTGTTTGGAGGCAGTTATCTTCCCCGATCTCTTCCTCTCCTTTTTCTTGGGCACACCTTCCAGACCCTTCCTTAACCCCTACCCCTGTGTTCCCGGGCTAAGTACTGTACGACCCTCGCGCCCGGCTAGTTGAGCCTGTGTTGAGGCGGCATCTTCAGGCGTGTCCTGTGAGGATTTCATGAAGAGGGGCTTTTTGCAATCCCTGCTACGACCCTGCCCGGACATATCATCCATATCCTCATTAGCAAACTGATAGCCCGATTCGTCATATGGTTGACTCATCATATCTATGTCACAGTCATACGCGTTTGTATTGAGGAAATCCATAGGGTCGACCTCCGTCTCATCATCCATTCTCTGTTCTACAGGAGAAATTACATCAGCCAGTACTATTGCACCCCCTTCATCATGTCGTCCGCCGCTCTCACCCGGCACTACAGGAGCTGGTAATTGCGTAGGTGGGGTGGTGGTCTCCGCACATGCTTGTTGATGTGTGGTTATTGGTGTGCTCTCGGCCGGCTCCAGACGAATAAGATTCTTCGGCCATAGCAGCACCCAACCCTTGCAGCTTCCAATCCGCGGCGGGGTCTCGTCGTCCACTCCCACATGTTGTACTGGAGGAGGCAAATCCTCGTGCCCCGATTTCACACTGGTCAAGCTAACCCTGAAGTGCCCAAAGGGGATCGGCTGGTTGTAGAACGTGGGTTGTGAGGGGTCCATTATCATCCCCTTTCCCACGTCCACCTTCTGGCCTTTGATCAAGTAGAGTATGGTCACGGGGTTTCTTTCGCCTGCAAACACATATGTTTGTGGCGTAAAACAACCGAAAGGCAACAAAAATGGAATATTATATATATATGTTGGTGCGACATGTAATTACCGTGACGGCGTCGAGCTCAGGCAAAGACGAAGGCCCACCTAGCGCGCGTGAGACTGAGGACGGGCTGCTATGAGCGGGAGCGGCTGCAAGAGGAGGCCCGGTTGCGTGAGCAAGTGATGGTGCGATGGTGTTGTTGTTCATGGAGTTACTCCCGACGAAACTGGGTAACGGGAAATCATGTACCGTCTTGTCTGGATTTTCCTTCGTCTAGTTGATGATAACTGGAACCAAGTTAGTAGCAAAATCATTTCTGCAGGCAGTTATAGCTGCATTGACTGCCTGCTATAGCAACTCATATTTGTCCTCGACTGCTTTTTTCGCGTCCTCGGCTGCTTGTTTCTCGACCGCAAGCTTCACATTCGCGTCAATGTCCGCCTGACTAAACTTCTTTTTCTGCTTCTTGGGCTCCGGGCCCTCGTTGTAAAACACCTTCCACGTGGCGCCGTCTCCAGCGCCGTGCACACGACCATATTGCGGCCGCTGGCCCAAAGGGAGTCCCTTAAGTTCGTTCAAGGCCCGGTTGAGAGGGGTGTCCCACTTGGGCCTCATCGGAGAAGTAGGGCTTTCGGCTGCAAGCTGGTGTTGCTTGTCCAGTAGTCTAATCAATTTCCTCATGATCTTGTCCGTGTAAAAAACCTTTTTGTCCTTGTCCCACTTGTAGCGGGCCCTGACGAAGTCACGCTCCAAGGGGTTGGTGAACTTCGCGAAGGGATCTGGGAGACCCGCGGCTTCACGTTCCGCGTCCTCCTTATCCCATATGGGCCTTTTACCGAGGTAGCCACGGCTTCCGAGGCGATGCTTCCCCGTGTTCCTTTTCTGAAGGCTCTTGAATTTCGCAGCCTTAGCCTTGGCTGCCTCGGTAGCGCAAGTGTCCTTGAACTTTTCGAACTCCTCTTCCGTAAGTGTCGGATTTTCCTCCAGAATCTTGGACAGGGGTTCATCAGCCTCAATAGCTCGTTTCACCCTCCCTTTCCAGGAGGCCAAATCATTCCTGAACATGCCCATGGCGTGATTGTCAATCTTTTTCATCTTCGGATCATCCCACGGTTGTTCTATGTTATCATCCCGGTCGGGGAACTTGAATCTCTTGTGCCACTTCGTTAGGAGCAACTGCGTCAAATGTTCTTTACTCCTTAAGTCATCGTCGTTGATGCTCGCGCATTCCCGTAGGATGCATCCTACTTGGTTCCCATAGCACTTGCGAGGTTCTTCCGGCTCTAACGGATCAAACTTTCCAGGTGCCATCTTTGTGATCACAAGTCGTCCAATCCCTAGTTTGTTAGGTTTTCGTATCCTCTGCTTCTTATGCTTCCTCTTTTCGGTAGCGGAATCGGGGCCGGTACCTTCCCCGCCGGTATCTTCCCCGCCGGTCCCTTCCCCACCGGTCTCGGCGCCGCCATCGGTGTCGGCGCCGTCGTTGTCGATGTCGGCGTCAGTACGATCATCGAGGCCGACCTGCAAACCTTACTTAGCAGTCAAATAGTCGAGGTACTCTTGTTCACCCTCATAATCCATCTCGTCTGCATCTTGGTCAGAAGGCCCAGTTTCTTCGTTGTTCGACATGTTTCCTATGATTAAGTGCCCTCATTTATTTCTAAAAGTATGAATATCTGAGAAATGACATAAAAAGAAATCTATGTGCCAGCACTCGATATGCCAACTATGTAGCACAAATCATGCCTTTATTCACGGGAAATTTCGGCATGACCTTTGCTAAAAAATAGACATATCGAGCGCCTGAAATTCACCGGAACGGAAATGAATCAACATTCCGGCGTAACATAGGCCACTCGGATCATTTTCGAAACATGACATGTCCAAAACATGACATATCCACATATCACATGTCCAGTTCAAATTTGCATATAAAATCAGTTAATTTTGAAACCTAGCTAAATTCATAACTAAATAGATAACCTAATTAACATACTGCCCTAACTAAAACCTAAGTAAATTAACCGGAGAACCCTAGCAGAGAGGGGGGGTTTACAGAGGGTCCAGGGGCGAGGAGGCAGGCCCGACGATGGCCGAGGTTGGGAGGGGAGGAAGCAGAGGAGGGAGACGAGGGCCGACGGGTCGGGGGCGAGCGCGCCGGGGTCGGGGGCGAGCGCCTGGGTCGGGGGCGAGCACCGGCGCCGGGGTTGGCGGCGAGGGCCGGGTCGGGGGCGAGGCCCGGGTCGAGGGCGAGCGCCGGGGTCGGGGGCGAGGGCCGGGTCGGGGCGAGGCCCGGGTCGGGGGCGAGCGCCGGGGTCAGGGGCGAGGGCCGGCGCCGGGGTCGGGGGCGAGCGACGGGGGAAGATAGAGTGGGGATTTGGGGGGAAAAGGTGTGATGAAGCAGGGATAGTGAGAATTTTGGGTTAAGTGGACGTAGCAGCAGCGCGTTTGGACAAAACGCGCTGCTACTACCTTCAGTAGCTGTAGCAGTTTATACGAAATGCGCTACTACTACCTTCAGTAGCTGTAGCGGTTTATACGAAATGCGCTACTACTACTGCCAGTTTTCCTTTTTCTTTTCCTTTATTTTCTCCCACTTTTATCTCCCGAGAGCAGTGAACGAAGGGAGGGCGATATATATTGCATCATTTGACGGTTAAATATGTATGCAAAATAGGAACATATATATTACATCATTGGACCCATGCATAATAATGGCTAAGTGTGTATACAAAATAGGAACCGGATTTTCACTACCATGAGTATACCCGACGCCAAGAGCGCTACCGTGAACGCTATCGCAACAAACGAGCCATGGGTACACGCTAAGCACGTGACACAATGCTTCTTCATAACCGACCCATGCAATCCCAGTGTGTTGTCGTGAGGAGAGGCAAAAGGAACATCATTGGAATGGATGGAGTCGCCAACGAGGAAGACTATGATTAGTACGGCAACCCAATAAGGGAATATGATGATGATGATGAAGTATACATCAAAAGAAGAATATATATATATATATATATATATTACATCATTTGACCGATAACATACGGTTCCACGGCGCTGACGTTTTCGTTTTTGAGTCAGCTTCTTTACCTTCTTGTTCGTCGAAGAATAATTGAGCCCCTCATTGTGACTTTGCCTTTTCCATGGAGTACGATTTTTTTTAAGTAATGTAGTATTGATTCTTCTTTTGACGTATACTTCATCATCATCATCATATTCCCTCATTGGGTTGCCGTACTAATCATAGTCTTCCTCGTTGGCGACTCCATCCATTCCAATGATGTTCCTTTTGCCTCTCCTCACGACAACACGACTGGGATTGCATGGGTTGGTTATGAAGAAGCATTGTGTCACGTGCTTAGCGTGTACCCATGGCTCGTTTTTTGCGATAGCGTTCACGGTAGCGCTCTTGGCGTCGGGTATACTCATGGTAGTGAAAATCCGGTTTTCTCTTTCGACATTCTTGGCTCATCTGACACGGAACACCGTCGTGTTGTGGTGTCCAGAGTAGTCAAGCTCCCAGATCTCCTCGACCCTTCCATAAAATCGTTCAGTTGCGCCGTTGTCGCTGCCGGTCATGCATTCCATCATCACCCCTGAGTTCTGATCATCACTGTCCATATCTTTGGCCTCCGTGTAGAACGTGTATCCGTTGATATCATATGCCTGATAGGTTACGAGGTTGGGCGAGGGGCCATGTGCTAAGGCGTATATGAGCAATCCGTCCTTAGAGCCCTCCTCCGGGGGATTAGCAATAATATGCTCTTTGAACCAATGCAGGAAAGTGGAGTTGTGCTCCCTAGTAACTTCGGCGTTCGTCCTGCATACCCCCCGGTCACGATACTTCTTTGCGATAATTTCTTTGTGCAGTGCCACAAAAGGATCTACCTCATCTAGGTGTTGTAGCACTACCAAGTTTGCTCTGTCAAAGTCGCTGCGTCGATCTGACAAACCAACATTAACACCAGGCGGCTGGTCTGCGCAGTTCCCTGCGACCGTTGCAGTGACCATCTCCTTTGAGCCTCCCATCGTGCTTGTTAACGGGCAAACCAACACTAACACCAGGCGGCTGGTCTGCACAATATAGAAAATTCTCACAGGAAGAGATGCACTCTTGTGCCAAATAGCCCTGGACGATGCTTCCATCCGGACGGGACATGTTACGAACGAATCCTTTGATGATCCCTTTCATCCTCTCAAACGGCATCATGTTGTGCAGGAATGACGGCCCCAGGTCTATTATGTCATCCATAATATGGACACACAGATGCACCATCACGTCAAAGAACGCAGGCAGGAAGTACATCTCAAGCTCATCCAGTATCACAACAATCTCTTCCTGTAGCCTTCGGAGCTGCTTCACACTGATCGACTTTCGAGAGATGACGTCGAAAAAGTTGCAGATACCAATAAGCGTGTCACGGACGTGCTTGTCCATTATCCCTATAAGGGAAACAGTGTTGGGGAACGTAGCAGAAATTCAAAATTTTCCTACGTGTCACAAAGATCTATCTATGGAGAAACCAGCAACGAGGGGAAGGAGAGTGCATCTACATACCCTTGTAGATCGCTAAGCGGAAGCGTTCAAGTGAACGGGGTTGATGGAGTCGTACTCGTCGTGATTCAAATCACCGATGATCCTAGTGCCGAACGGAAGGCACCTCCGCGTTCAAGACACGTACAGCCCGGTGACGTCTCCCATGCCTTGATCCAGCAAGGAGAGAGGGAGAGGTTGAGGAAGACTCCATCCAACAGCAGCACAACGGCGTGGTGGTGGTGGAGGAGCATGGCAATCCTGCAGGGCTTCGCCAAGCAACTGCGGGAGAGGAGGAGGTGTCATGGGAGGGAGGGAGGTGCCAGGGACTCAGGTGTGGCTTCCCCTCCCTCCCCTCCACTATATATAGGTGCAAGAGAGGGGGGGAGGGCGCAGCCTTGCCCCTTCCTCCAAGGAAGGGGTGCGGCCAAGAGGGGGGGAGGAGTCCATCCTCCCCAAGGCACCTCGGAGGTGCCTTCCCCCCTTTGGACTCTTCCCTCCCCAAGTCTCCTTGGCGCATGGGCCTCTTGGGGCTGGTGCCCTTGGCCCATATGGGCCAAGGCGCACCCCCTACAGCCCATGTGGCCCCCCGGGGCAGGTGGACCCCCCCGGTGGACCCCCGGACCCCTTTCGGCACTCCCGGTACAATACCGATAATGCGCGAAACTTTTCCGGCGACCAAAATAAGACTTCCTATATATAAATCTTTACCTCCGGACCATTCCGGAACTCCTCGTGACGTCCGGGATCTCATCTGGGACTCCGAACAACATTCGGTAACCACATACAAACTTCCTTTATAACCCTAGCGTCATCGAACCTTAAGTGTGTAGACCCTACGGGTTCGGGAACCATGCAGACATGACCGAGACGTTCTCCGGTCAATAACCAACAGCGGGATCTGGATACCCATGTTGACTCCCACATGTTCCACGATGATCTCATCGGATGAACCACGATGTCAAGGACTCAATCGATCCCGCATACAATTCCCTTTGTCCAGCGGCATTGTACTTGCCCGAGATTCGATCGTCGGTATCCCGATACCTTGTTCAATCTCGTTACCGGCAAGTCTCTTTACTCGTCCCGTAACACATCATCCCGTGATCAACCCCTTGGTCACATTGTGCACATTATGATGATGTCCTACCGAGTGGGCCCAGAGATACCTCTCCGTCACACGGAGTGACAAATCCCAGTCTCGATTCGTGCCAACCCAACAGACACTTTCGGAGATACCTGTAATGCACCTTTATAGCCACCCAGTTACGTTGTGACGTTTGGTACACCCAAAGCATTCCTACGGTATCCGGGAGTTGCACAATCTCATGGTCTAAGGAAATGATACTTGACATTTAGAAAAGCTTTAGCATACGAACTACACGATCTGTGCTAGGCTTAGGATTGGGTCTTGTCCATCACATCATTCTCCTAATGATGTGATCCCGTTATCAATGACATCCAATGTCCATGGTCAGGAAACCGTAACCATCTATTGATTAACGAGCTAGTCAACTAGAGGCTTACTAGGGACATGGTGTTGTCTATGTACCCACACATGTATCTGAGTTTCCTATCAATACAATTATAGCATGGATAATAAACGATTATCATGAACAAGGAAATATAATAATAACTAATTTATTATTGCCTCTAGGGCATATTTCCAACAGTCTCCCACTTGCACTAGAGTCAATAATCTAGTTCACATCGCCATGTGATTAACACTCACAGGTCACATCGCCATGTGACCAACATCCAAAGAGTTTACTAGTGTCATTAAACTAGTTCACATCATCATGTGATTAAGACTCAATGAGTTCTGGGGTTTGATCATGTTTTGCTTGTGAGAGAGGTTTAGTCAACGGATCTGAACCTTTCAGATCCGTGTGTGCTTTGCAAATTTCTAGGTCATATTATAAATGCTGCTTCCACGCTCCATCTGAAACTATTCCAAATGGTTGCTCCACTATACGTATCCGGTTTGCTATTCAGAGTCATTTGGATAGGTGTCAAAGCTTGCATCGACGTAACCCTTTATGCCGAACTCTTTATCACCTCCATAATCGAGAAACATGTCCTTATTTACTCCAAGGACAATTTTGGCCGCTGTCCAATGATCCGCATTCCTGGATCATTCTTGTACCCCTTGACTGACTCATGGCAAGGCACACTTCCGGTGCGGTACACAGCATAGCATACTATAGAGCCTACGTCTAAAGCATAGGGGACGACCTTCGTCCTTTCTCTCTTTTCTGCCGTGGTCGAGCTTTAAGTCTTAACTTCATACCTTACATCTCAGGCAAGAACTCCTTCTTTGACTGATCCATCTTGAACACCTTCAAGATCATGTCAAGGTATGTGCTCATTTGAAAGTATCATTTAGCGTTTTCGATCTGTTCTCATAGATCTTGATGCTCAATGTTTAAGCAGCTTAATCCAGGTTTTCACTTGAAAAACACTTTTCAAATAACCCTATATGCTTTACAGAAAATTCTTCATCATTTCTGATCATCAATATGTCAACGACATGTACTCATCAGAAATTCTATAGTGCTCCCACTCACTTCTTTGGAAATACAAGTTTCTCACAAACTTTGTATAAACCCAAAATCTTTGATCATTTTATCAAAGCGTATATTCCAACTCCGAGATGCTTACTCCAGTCCTTAGAAGGATCGCTGGAGCTAGCATACCTTTTAGCATCCTTAGGATCGACAAAAACTTTCTGATTGTATCACATACAACCTTTCCTTACAAAAATGGTAAGGAAACTCGTTTTGACATCCATCTTCTAGATTTCATAAATGCAGCTAATGCTAACATGATTCCGATGGACTTAAGCATCGCTACGGATGAGAAAATCTCATCGTAGTCAACTCCTTGAACTTGTGAAAAACTCTTCGCCACAAGTCAAGCTTCATAGACGGTGACATTACCGTCCACGTCCGTCTTCTTCTTAAAGATCCATTTATCTCAATGGCTTGCCGATCAACGGGCAAGTCCACCAAAGTCCATGCTTTGTTCTGATACATCGATCCTATCTCGAATTTCATGGCTTCTAACCATTTGTTGGAATATGGGCCCACCATTGCTTCTCCTTAGCTCGCAGGTTCATTGTTGTCTAGCAACATGGCATTCAAGACAGGATCACCGTACCACTCTGAAGCAGTACGCGTCCTTGTCGTCCTACGAGGTTCGATAGTGACTTGATCTGAAGCTTCATGATCACTATCATAAGCTTCTACTTCAATTGATGTAGGTGCCACAGGAACTTCCTGTGCCCTGCTACACACTGGTTGAAGTGATGGTTCAATAACCTCATCAAGTCTCCACCATCCTCCCACTCAATTCTTTCGAGAGAAACTTTTCCTCGAGAAAGGACCCGTTTCTAGAAACAATCCCTATTGCTTTCGGATCTGAATTAGGAGGTATACCCAACCGTTTTGGGTGTCAAACATCGTGAATACCTCAAGGATCATCATACCTATCCCTGACATGTTATAGTTCATCACGAAGCTCTAGCAGCTTGGCGGCAATGACTTTGGAGAAACATCACTATCTCATCTGGAAGATCAACTCCCACTCGATTCAAGTGATTGTTGCACTCAGACAATCTGAGCACAAGCTCAATGATTGAGCTTTTCTCCCTTAGTTTGCAGGCTAAGAAAATCGTCGGAGGTCTTATACCTCTTGACGTGGGCACGAGCCTGAAATCCCAATTTCAGCCCTCGAAACATCTCATATGTTCTGCGATGTTTCGAAAAACGTCTTTGGTGCCTTAACTCTAAACCGTTTAACTGAACTATCACGTAGTTATCAAAACGTGTATGTCCGATGTTCGCAACATCCACAAACGACGTTTGGGGTTCAGCACACTGAGCGGTGCATTAAGGACATAAGCTTTCTACTGTCTGCATAATCTCTACTGTCAACTTTCAACTATATTTTTCAAGGAACATATCTAAACAGTGGAACTAAAGCGCGAGCTTATGACATAATTTGCAAAGATCTTTTGACTATGTTCAGGATAATTAAGTTCATCTCATGAACTCCCACTCGGATAGACATCCCTCTAGTCATCTAAGTGATTACATGATCCGAGTCAACTAGGCCGTGTCCGATCATCACGTGAGACGGACTAGTCATCATCGGTGAACATCTTCATGTTGATCGTATCTACTATACGACTCATGCTCGACCTTTCGGTCTCTTGTGTTCCGAGGCCATGTCTGTACATGCTAGGCTCTTCAAGCTAACCTAAGTGTTCTGCGTGTGTAAATCTGGCTTACACCCGTTGTATGTGAATGTAAGAATCTATCACACCCGATCATCACGTGGTGCTTCGAAACGACGAACTTTCGCAACGGTGCACAGTTAGGGGGAACACCTTCTTGAAATTTTAATGAGGGATCATATTATTTACTACCGTCGTTCTAAGAAAATAAGATGCATAAACATGATAAACATCACATGCAATCAAATAGTGACATGATATGGCCAATATCATTTTGCTCCTTTTGATCTCCATCTTCGGGGCTCCATGATCATCATCGTCACCGGCATGACACCATGATCTCCATCATCGTGTCTTCATGAAGTTGTCTCGCCAACTATTACTTCTACTACTATGGCTACCGGTTAGCAATAAAGTAAAGTAATTACATGGCGTTGTATAATGACACGCAGGTCATACAATAAATAAAGACAACTCCTATGGCTCCTGCCGGTTGTCATACTCATCGACATGCAAGTCGTGATTCCTATTACAAGAACATGATCAATGTCATACATCACATATCATTCATCACATTCTTCTTAGCCATATCACATCACAGAGCATACCCTGCAAAAACAAGTTAGATGTCCTCTAATTGTTGTTTGCATGTTTTACGTGGCTGCTATGGGTTTCTAGCAAGAACGTTTCTTACCTACGCAAAACCACAACGTGATATGTCAATTGCTATTTACCCTTCATAAGGACCCTTTTCATCGCATCCGATCCGACTAAAGTGGAAGAGACTGGCACCCGCTAGCCACCTTATGCACCAAGTGCATGTCAGTCGGTGGAACCTGTCTCACGTAAGAGTACGTGTAAGGTCGGTCCGGGCCGCTTCATCCCACAATACCGTCGAAACAAGATTGGACTAGTAACGGCAAGCATATTGAACAAAATCAACGCCCACAACTACTTTGTGTTCTACTCGTGCAAAGAATCTACGCAATAGACCTAGCTCATGATGCCACTGTTGGGGAACGTAGCAGAAATTCAAAATTTTCCTACGTGTCACCAAGATCTATCTATGGAGAAACCAGCAACGAGGGGAAGGAGAGTGCATCTACATACCCTTGTAGATCGCTAAGCGGAAGCGTTCAAGTGAACGGGGTTGATGGAGTCGTACTCGTCATGATTCAAATCACCGATGATCCTAGTGCCGAACGGACGGCACCTCCGCGTTCAACACACGTACAGCCCGGTGACGTCTCCCATGGCTTGATCCAGCAAGGAGAGAGGGAGAGGTTGAGGAAGACTCCATCCAGCAGCAGCACAACGGCGTGGTGGTGGTGGAGGAGCGTGGCAATCCTGCAGGGCTTCGCCAAGCACCTGCGGGAGAGGAGAAGGTGTCACGGGAGGGAGGGAGGTGCCAGGGACTCAGGTGTGGCTTCCCCTTCCTCCCTCCACTATATATAGGTGCAAGAGAGGGGGGAGGGCGCAGCCTTGCCCCTTCCTCCAAGGAAGGGGTGCGGCCAAGAGGGGGGGAGGAGTCCACCTCCCCAAGGCACCTCGGAGGTGCCTTCCCCCCTTTGGACTCTTCCCTCCCCAAGTCTCCTTGGCGCATGGGCCTCTTGGGGCTGGTTCCCTTGGCCCATATGGGCCAAGGCGCACCCCCTACAGCCCATGTGGCCCCCTGGGGCAGGTGGACCCCCCCGGACCCCTTTCGGCACTCCCGGTACAATACCGATAATGCGCGAAACTTTTCCGGCGACCAAAATAAGACTTCCTATATATAAATCTTTACCTCCGGACCATTCCGGAACTCCTCTTGACGTCCGGGATCTCATCCGGGACTCCGAACAACATTCGGTAACCACATACAAACTTCCTTTATAACCCTAGCGTCATCGAACCTTAAGTGTGTAAACCCTACGGGTTCGGGAACCATGCAGACATGACCGAGACGTATTCCGGTCAATAACCAACAGCGGGATCTTGATACCCATGTTGACTCCCACAAGTTCCACGATGATCTCATCGGATGAACCACGATGTCAAGGACTTAATCGATCCCGCATAAAATTCCCTTTGTCTAGCGGCATTGTACTTGCCCGAGATTCGATCGTCGGTATCCCGATACCTTGTTCAATCTCGTTACCGGCAAGTCTCTTTACTCGTCCCGTAACACATCATCCCGTGATCAACCCCTTGGTCACATTGTGCACATTATGATGATGTCCTACTGAGTGGGCCCAGAGATACCTCTCCGTCACACGGAGTGACAAATCCCAGTCTCGATTCGTGCCAACCCAACAGACATTTTCGGAGATACCTATAATGCACCTTTATAGCCACCCAGTTACGTTGTGACGTTTGGTACACCCAAAGCATTCCTACGGTATCCGGGAGTTGCACAATCTCATGGTCTAAGGAAATGATACTTGACATTTAGAAAAGCTTTAGCATACGAACTACACGATCTGTGCTACGCTTAGGATTGGGTCTTGTCTATCACATCATTCTCCTAATGATGTGATCCCGTTATCAATGACATCCAATGTCCATGGTCAGGAAACCGTAACCATCTATTGATTAACGAGCTAGTCAACTAGAGGCTTACTAGGGACATGGTGTTGTCTATGTACCCACACATGTATCTGAGTTTCCTATCAATACAATTATAGCATGGATAATAAACGATTATCATGAACAAGGAAATATAATAATAACTAATTTATTATTGCCTCTAGGGCATATTTCCAACAAACAGGTAGTATCTGCGTCATCATCACATGACAGTCATGAGACTTCATCCCCCTGAACCTTTTCTTGTCCGTGTCTAGATATCTGCTTATCTTGCCACAGTAACCGGAACTAACTTTGACTCCGATAAGGCACTTAAAGAATTGATTGATCTCAGCCTGACTTAAGGTGAAGCAAGAAGGGGGGCAATGTTCGAAGCACCACGTGATGATCGGGTGTGATAGATCCTAACGTTCGAATACAACGGGTGTAAGCCAGATTTACACACGCAATACACTTAGGTTGACTTGACGAGCCTAGCATGTACAGACATGGCCTTGGAACACAGAAGACCGAAAGGTCGAGCATGAGTCGTATAGAAGATACGATCAACATGGAGATGTTCACCGATGATGTCTAGTCCATCTCACGTGATGATCGGACACGGCCTAGTCGACTCGGATCATGTAACACTTAGATGACTAGAGGGATGTCTAATCTGAGTGGGAGTTCATTAAATAATTTGATTAGATGAACTTAATTATCTTGAACTTAGTCTAAAAACCTTTGCATAAATGTCTTGTAGATCAAATAGCCAACGCTCATGTCAACATGAACTTCAACGCGCTCCTAGAGAAAACCAAGCTGAAAGATGATGGCAGCAACTATACGGACTGGGTCCAGAACCTGAGGATCATCCTCATAGCTGCCAAGAAAGCATATGTCCTAGAAGGACCGCTAGGTGAAGCACCCATCCCAGAGAACCAAGAGGTTATGAACGCTTGGCAGTCACGTGCTGATGATTACTCCCTCGTTCAGTGCGGCATGCTTTACAGCTTAGAACCGGGGCTCCAAAAGCGTTTTGAGCAACACGGAGCATATGAGATGTTCGAGGAGCTGAAAATGGTTTTCCAAGCTCACGCCCGGGTCGAGAGATATGAAGTCTCCGACAAGTTCTATAGTTGTAAGATGGAGGAAAATAGTTCTGTCAGTGAGCACATACTCAAAATGTCTGGGTTGCACAACCGCCTGTCCTAGCTGGACATTAACCTCCCGGACGAGGCGGTCATTGACATAATCCTTCAGTCGCTCCCACCGAGCTACAAGAGCTTTG
The DNA here is from genome assembly GCF_018294505.1 of Triticum aestivum. NCBI lineage: Eukaryota > Viridiplantae > Streptophyta > Magnoliopsida > Poales > Poaceae > Triticum > Triticum aestivum. The sequence continues at coordinate 721,949,706 of NC_057803.1, read as the reverse complement.
TGATGAACTACAATACGCAGGGGATGGTGAAAACTATTCCTGAAGTATTTTCAATGCTGAAATCAGCGGAGGTAGAAATCAAAAAGGAACATCAAGTGTTGATGGTCAATAAAACCACTAAGTTCAAGAAGGGCAAGGGTAAGAAGAACTTCAAGAAGGACGGCAAGGAAGTTTCCGCGCCCGGTAAGCCAGTTGCCGGGAAGAAGTCAAAGAATGGACCCAAGCCTGAGACTGAGTGCTTTTATTACAAAGGGAAGGGTCACTGGAAGTGGAACTGCCCCAAATACTAAGCGGACAAGAAGGCCGGCGACACTAAAGGTAGATGTGATATACATGTAATTGATGTGTACCTTACCAGTACTCGTAGTAGCTCCTGGGTATTTGATACCGGTGCCATTGCTCATATTTGTAAATCAAAGCAGGAGGTGTGGAATAAGTGGAGACTGGCGAAGGACGAGGTGACGATGCGCGTCGGGAATGGTTCCAAGGTCGATGTGATCGCCGTCGGCACGCTACCTCTACATTTACCTACGGGATTAGTTTTGAACCTCAATAATTGTTATTTAGTGCCACCTTTGAGCATGAACATTATATCTGGATCTCGTTTAATGCGAGACGGCTACTCATTTAAATCCGAGAATAATGGTTGTTCTATTTATATGATAGATATGTTTTATGGTCATGCCCCGCTGGTCAATGGTTTATTCTTAATGAATCTCGAACGTAATGTTACACATATTCATAGTGTGAATACCAAAAGATGTAAAGTTGATAACGATAGTCCACATACTTGTGGCACTGCCGCCTTGGTCACATTGGTGTCAAGCGCATGAAGAAGCTCCATGCCGATGGACTTTTAGAGTCTCTAGATTATGAATCATTTGACACATGCGAGCCAGGCCTCATGGGCAAAATGACCAAAACTCCGTTCTCCGGAGCAATGGAGCGAGCAACCAACTCATTGGAAATCATACATACTGATATCGTTATGTTCTCACTCTCACTGATGACTTAAGTAGGTATGGGTATGTCTACTTGATGAAACACAAGTCTGAGACCTTTGAAAAGTTCAAGGAATTTCAGAATGAGGTAGAGAATCAACGTGACCGAAAAATAAAGTTCTTACGATCAGATCGTGGAGGAGAATATTTAAGTCACGAATTTGGTATGCACTTAAGAAAATGAGGAATTGTTTCACAACTCACGCCACCTGGAACACCTCAGCGTAACAGTGTGTCCGAATGTCGTAATTGCACTCTATTGGATATGGTGCAATCTATGATGTCTCTTACCGATTTACCGCTATCATTTTGGGGATACGCTCTAGAGACAGCTACAGTCACTTTAAATAGGGCACCGTCTAAATCCGTTGAGACGACACCGTATGAATTATGGTTTGGGAAGAAACCTAAGCTGTCGTTTTTAGAAGTTTGGGGATGCGATGCTTATGTCAAGAAACTTCAACCTGAAAAGCTCGAACCCAAGTCGGAAAAATGCGGTTTCATAGGATACCCTAAGGAAACCATTGGGTATACCTTCTACCTTAGATCCGAAGGCAAGATCTTTGTTGCCAAGAACGGATCCTTCCTGGAGAAAGAGTTTCTCTCGAAAGGAGTAAGTGGGAGGAAACTAGAACTCGATGAAGTACTACCTCTTGAACCGGAAAGTAGTGCAGCTCAGGAAAATGTTCCTGTGGTGCCTACACCGACTGGAGAGGAAATTAATGATGATGATCAAGGTACTTCAGATCAAGTTGCTACTGAACTTCGTAGGTCCATGAGGACACGTTCCACACCAGAGCGGTATGGCAACCCTGTCCTGGAAATCATGTTGTTAGACAACGGTGAACCTTTGAACTATGAAGAAGCGATAGCGGGCCCAGATTCCAACAAATGGCTTGAAGCCATGCAATCCAAGATAGGATCCATGTATGAAAACAAAGTGTGGACTTTGACAGACTTGCCCGATGATCGGCGAGCGATATAAAACAAATGGATCTTTAAGAAGAAGACGGACGCGGATGGTAATGTTACCATCTATAAAGCTCGACTTGTCGCTAAGGGTTATTGACAAGTTCAAGGGGTTGACTACGATGAGACTTTATCTCCCATAGCGAAGCTAAAGTCCGTCCGAATCATGTTAGCAATTGCCGCATACTATGATTAGGAGATATGGCAAATGGACGTGAAAACGGCATTCCTTAAAGGCTATCTTAAGGAAGAACTGTATATGATGCAGCTGGAAGGTTTTGTCAACCCTAAGAATGCTAACAAGGTATGCAAGCTCCAGCGATCCATTTATGGGCTGGTGCAAGCATCTCGGAGTTGGAACATTCGTTTTGATAAGATGATCAAAGCGTTTGGGTTTATGCAGACTTATGGAGAAGCCTGCGTTTACAAGAAAGTGAGTGGGAGCTCTGTAGCATTTCTCATATTATATGTAGATGACATACTTTTGATGGGAAATGATATAGAACTCTTAGACAACATTAAGGCCTACTTGAATAAGTGTTTTTCAATGAAGGACCTTTGAGAAGCTGCTTCTATATTAGGCATCAAGATCTATAGAGATAGATCGAGACGCCTCATAGGTCTTTCTCAAAGCACATACCTTGATAAGATATTGAAGAAGTTCAATATGGATCAGTCTAAGAAGGGGTTCTTGCCTATGTTGCAAGGTGTGAAATTGAGCTCGGCTCAATGTCCGACCACGGCAGAAGATATAGAAGAGATGAGTGTCATCCCCTATGCCTCAGCCATAGGGTCTGTTATGTATGCCATGCTGTGTACCAGACCTGATGTAAACCTTGCCGTAAGTTTGGTAGGAAGGTACCAAAGTAATCCCGGCAAGGAACACTGGACAACGGTCAAGAATATCCTGAAGTACCTGAAAAGGGCTAAGGACATGTTTCTCGTTTATGGAGGTGACGAAGAGCTCGTCGTAAAGGGTTACTTCGACGCTAGCTTCGACACAGATCTGGATGACTCTAAGTCACAAACCAGATACGTGTATATATTGAATGGTGGAGCAGTAAGCTGGTGCAGTTGCAAGCAAAGTGTCGTGGCGGGATCTACATGTGAAGCGGAATACATGGCAGCCTCGGAGGCAGCGCATGAAGCAATTTGGGTGAAGGAGTTCATCACCGACCTAGGAGTCATACCCAATGCGTCGGGGCCGATCAAACTCTTCTGTGACAACACTGGAGCTATTGCACTTGCCAAGGAGCCCAGGTTTCACAAGAAGACCAGGCACATCAAGGGTCGCTTCAACTCCATTCGTGAAAATGTTCAAGATGGAGACATAGATATTTGCAAAGTGCATACGGATCTGAATGTTGCAGATCCGTTGACTAAACCTCTTCCGCGAGCAAAACATGATCCACACCAGAACTCTATGGGTGTTCGATTCATCACAATATAACTAGATTATTGACTCTAGTGCAAGTGGGAGACTGTTGGAAATATGCCCTAGAGGCAATAATAAAAGATTATTATTATATTTCCTTGTTCAAGCTAATCGTCTGTTGTTCATGCTATAATTGTGTTATCCGGAAATCGTAATACATGTGTGAATACATAGACCACAACATGTCCCTCGTAAGCCTCTAGTTGACTAGCTCGTTGATCAACTGATAGTCATGGTTTCCTGACTATGGACACTGGATGTCGTTGATAACGGGATCACATCATTAGGAGAATGATGTGATGGACAAGACCCAATCCTAAGCATAGCACAAGATCGTGTAGTTCATTTGCTAGAGCTTTTCCAATGTCAAGTATCTTTTCCTTAGACCATGAGATCGTGTAACTCCCGGATACCGTAGGAGTGCTTTGGGTGTACCAAACGTCGCACGTAACTGGGTGACTCTAAAGGTATACTACGGGTATCTCCGAAAGTGTCCGTTGGGTTGACACGGATCGAGACTGGGATTTGTCACTCCGTATGACGGAGAGGTATCTCTGGGCCCACTCGGTAATGCATCATCATAATGAGCTCAAAGTGACCAAGTGTTTGGTCACGGGATCATGCATTACGGTACGAGTAAAGTGACTTGTCGGTAACGATATTGAACGAGGTATTGGGATACCGATGATCGAATCTCGGGCAAGTAACGTACCGATTGACAAAGGGAATTGTATACGGGGTTGCTTGAATCCTCGACATCGTGGTTCATCCAATGAGATCATCGAGGAGCATGTGGGAGCGAACATGGGTATCCAGATCCCGCTGTTGGTTATTGACCGGAGAGTCGTCTCGGTCATGTCTACGTGTCTCCCGAACCCGTAGGGTCTACACACTTAAGGTTCGGTGACGCTAGGGTTGTAGAGATATGAGTATGTAGTAACCTGAAAGTTGTTCGGAGTCCCAGATGAGATCCCGGACGTCACGAGGAGTTCCGGAATGGTCCGGAGGTGAAGAATTATATATAGGAAGTGCAGTTTCGGAAGTCGGGAAAGTTTTGGGGGTCACCGGTATTGTACCGGGACCACCGGAAGGGTCCCGGGGGTCCACCGGGTGGGGCCACCTATCCCGGAGGGCCCCGTGGGCTGAAGTGGGGAGGGGAACCAGACCCTGGTGGGCTGGTGCGCCCCCCCCCCTTGGGCCCCCCTGCGCCTAGGGTTGGAAACCCTAGGGTGGGGGGCGCCTCCACTTGCCTTGGGGGGCAAGCCACCCCCCCCCTAACCGCCGCCCCCTTGGGAGATCCCATCTCCAGGGCCGGCGCCCCCCCTTGGGGGCCTATATAAAGAGGGGGGGGGAGGGAGGGCAGCCGCACCCATGCCATAGGCGCCTCCCTCTCCCCTTGCTACACCTCTCCCTCTCGCAGACGTTTGGCGAAGCCCTGCCGAGATCGCTGCTGCATCCACCACCACGCCGTCGTGCTGCTGGATCTCCATTAACCACTCCTTCCCCCTTGCTGGATCAAGAAGGAGGAGACGTCTTCCCCAACCATACGTGTGTTGAACGCGGAGGTGCTGTCCGTTCAGCACTAGGATCATCGGTGATTTGGAGCACGACGAGTATGACTCCCTCAACCCCGTTCTCCTGAACGCTTCCGCTCGATCTACAAGGGTATGTAGATGCACTCCTCTCTCTCGTTGCTAGATGAACTCATAGATTGATCTTGGTGAAACCGTAGAATTTTTTTTATTTTCTGCAATGTTCCCCAACAGGCAATAATCCTCTTTCTTTATTTTCTTGCCCTTCTTCTCCCGTGCCTCTGTCTCCGTCTCTGTCTCGTCTGACATTTTACGGGGCGGCATGTGCAGATCTTCCCTGATTTTCAAATCTTGCAAGTCTTTTCTTGCCTTCGGCCCATCCTTGGTCGTATCCGGCATGTTCATCAGTGTTGCGAGCAAGCTCTCAAGGACATTCTTACAGATATGCATTTGATCAAGGCAATGAGGTGTATCGAGTTTGTGCCAGTACTCCAAGTCCCAGAACACAGACCTCGTCTTCCATACCATCAGCAACGGCTCCGGCGCCTTTCTCATCGTCTTTCCCGGCGCGGGGCACTCCTTCCAGTTTTTCAACAGCTCATCGATTTCGGCACCGCTCCGCTTACGTGGAGGTCCTCGATGCTCAGCGTGACCATTGAATAGATCTCCACGGTTTCTCCGCTGGTCGTCCTGTTCAAGCCATCTTCGATGCCCCATGTACACGATTTTCCCAGACCCGCCATCTTTCCTTGACGTTAGCTGCTGAGACGTCGTATCATCCATGCACCGTGTGTATCCGCAATATCCATGGCACACCTGGCCTGCCACATATCCTAACCGAGATAGTCCTGCACTGTCGTGATCAGCGCGGCTCTCATGTTGAAATACTCGCCTTTGCTGGCGTCCCATGTCTTGGCCGGTGTTTTCCATAACGTGTCTAACTCCTCTTGACGTAGCCCCAGATACAAATTAATATTATTTCCTGGTTGTTTCGGCCCTTGAATAAGCATGCTCATGTGAATGTACTTCGATTTCATGCACAACCAGGGGGGATGTTGTACATCCATACAAACACGGGCCATGTGCTATGATTGGTGTTCTGGTTGCCAAACGGATTCATGCCATCGGTACATGCGCCGAGCACGATGTTCCTTGCATCACATTCATAATATCGATAGAAGCTATTCAACGCTCTCCACTGGCTTCCATCCTTCACGTGTCTCAGCTTCGGATCATCTCCATCGTCGGGATTCTTCCTCTCCGCGTGCCAGCGCATTAGCTTTGCTTCCTTGGGATCTACAAAATACCTCTGGAGACGGGGAGTGATCGGTAAGTACCATACAACTTTCTGGGGACATTTCTTCCCGGCCTTCTTGTATCGAGAAGCATTGCACACCGGACAGCTTGTTTTTTCCGCGTGCTCCTTCCGATATATTATGCAATCGTTGATGCATGCATGGTATCTAACGTGTGGCAGATCAAGAGGGCACACGATCTTCTTGGCCTCATCAACACTAGTAGGACATAGATTACCCGCGGGAAGAACATCCTTTAGGTACTTGAGATGCTCATCGAGGCTAGTGTCGGTCCATTTGTTTTTAGCCTTCGTCTTCGGGAGTTGGAGCGTGAAACTCAAGCGGGTCACCTCAGGATTGCAACCATCATACAATGGAGTGTTCGAGTCTACCACCAGTTGCTCCAGCTTAGCCTCCTCTCTAGAAGCAGCTCTCTCAGTACTCGTCTCCTTGCGAAGCAATGCTTGAACATGAGGGTCCCGCACGATTGAACTTAGTACCGACGAACTCTGCTGCGTGAAGTCCATGTCGTTCTCTCCGCCTCCATGTCCGGCCCCTTCTCCGCCGCCATGTCCGGCCTCTTCCCCGCCGCCATTATCGATCATCTCTTCGTCTTGCCCCGTGTCATCATTGCCTGCCCCGTCGGCATCCTCAACATCGTCATCCTCATCTTCAGTTATACACCGAGTATAGCCATCCATGAAACCAGTCATGAGAAGGTGCGCTTCGACACGACCATCGTCATAGGGGTCGAGCCAAACTATTCCTTTGCATTTTCGACACGGACATAAAACCTCTGTCAGGTTATTTTCTTTCATGTCCTGCACCGCCGACCGCAACCACCTGTCCACCATCGTTCCACTGACCATCATGAACGTCTGCATGGTAATAATAAAACAAATTGATTATAAAAATGCGTGCATGCATCAAAGTCATGCAAAAATTCGGCATGACCTTCCCTAAAAATAGGACATATATGGATCTAGAGTTTGCCCGGAATTCGCCGAAAGGGAAATAAATCGACATTTTGGCAAAACATAGGCAACTCAAAAGCACAATTTGGCATCAACTCATGCCACACACACAATTTCCACAAACATATCACACACACATAAACATATTTCCATTTTTCAAAAGCATGAAATCTTCATCACCTCTATCTCGAGATCGAGCACACGGTGGAGATGATGTTGTAGGGAGATCAAAAGTGCACAAAGCTCTTCTTGACAAAGGTAGATCTAGTTAGGGGGCAAATAGGTCACTTAACTAAATCCTACATCTACCTAGCTACCTAATTTGGGAGGAGACAACTTCAACTTGTGGAGGGGAAGGAAAAAGAGAAAGGAGATGCATTAATGGAGGTGGTGTAGTTAGGTAGGAGTAATGAAGAGAGAGAAAGGTAGATATAAGAGAGAGAGTAATGGGGGAGAAGTATTGAGGAAGAAGAAGAGTGAGAGTGGGAGCATGTGGGAGGTAGGGGAAAGGGAAGAGAGGAGGGGGAGGGGGAGGGACGGGTGGGGAAAAGGTGGTGGGTTGGTGCGGATTAGCAGTAGCGCGGGAGTTAAAACGCGCTGCTGCTAAGGAAGTAGCAGCAGCGCGCTTTGGGCAACGGCGCTACTGCTAACCGGGACCAAAAAGTGTGCCAATTTGAAATTTAGCAGCAACGACCTCAGAAAAAGCGCGCTACTACTACATTCATAGCAGTAGCGCGGCTCGCGGCACCGTGCTGCTGCTAAATGGATTTTGGTGGACACCGCCGGTCGATATTTCTAGCAGCGCGGTTTACACCGAGCGCACTACTGCTAAAAACTTGTCAGTAGCGAGTTTCCCGCACACGCGCTACTACTAATTAGCAGCAGCGCTCCTTTTTGAGCCGGGCTGCTGCTAAGATTCTATGTATAGGCTTTTCCCTAGTAGTGATTGAAACATAACGGGAGCATCATGAAGCATATGACTAGCACATTTAAGTCTAACCCACTTCCTATGCATAGGGATTTTGTGAGCAAACAACTTAAGGGAACAATATTTTAAGCACACCTTCAAGATTTTAAGCACATAGAGAGGAAACTTGATATTATTGCAATTCCTACAAGCATATGTTCCTCTCTCATAATAATTTTCAGTAGCATCATGAATGAATTCAACAATATAACCAGCACCTAAAGCATTATTTTCATGACCTACAAGCATAGAAAAATTACTACTCTCGACATAAGCAAAATTCTTCTCATCAATAGTAATGGGAGCAAACTCAACAAAATAACTATCATATGATTGAAAATTAAGATCAAGATGACAAGTTTCATGGTTATCATTATTATTTAAAGCATACGTGTCATCACAATAATCATCATAGATAGGACGCATGCTTTCATCATAGTAAATTTGCTCATCAAAGCTTGGGGGACAAAAATTATCATCTTCATCAAACATAGCTTCCCCAAGCTTGTGGCTTTGCATATCATTAGCATCATGGATATTCAAGGAAGTCATACTAACAACATTGCAATCATGCTCATCATTCACATATTTCATGCCAAGCATTCTATGTAATTCTTCTTCTAGTACTTTGGCACAATTTTTCTTTCCATCATACTCACGAAAGATATTAAAAAGGTGAAGCGTATGAGACAAACTCAATTCCATTTTTTTGTAATTTTCTTTTATAGACGAACTAGTGCTAAAACAAGAAACAAAAAGATTCAATTGCAAGATCTAAAGATATACCTTCACTTACCTAGCCTCCCCAGCAACGGCGTCAGAAAAGAGCTTGATGTCTACTACACAACCTTCTTCTTGTAGACGTTGTTGGGCCTGCAAGTGCACAAGTTTGTAGGACAGTAGCAAATTTCCCTCAAGTGGATGACCTAAGGTTTATCAATCCATGGGAGGCGTAGGATGAAGATGGTCTCTCTCAGGCAACCCTGCAACCAAATAACAAAGAGTCTCTTGTGTCCCCAACACACCCAATACAATGGTAAATTGTATAGGTGCACTAGTTCGGCGAAGAGATGGTGATACAAGTGCAAAATGGATGGTAGATATAGGTTTTTGTAATCTGAAATAATAAAAATAGCAAGGTAACTAATGATGAAAGTGAGCGTAAACAGTATTGCAATGATACGAAGCAAGGCCTAGGGTTCATACTTTCACTAGTGCAAGTCCTCTCAACAATAATAACATAGATAGATCATATAACAAGCCCTCAACATGCAGCAAAGAGTCACTCCAGAGCCACTAATAGCGGAGAACAAACATAGAGATTATGGTAGGGTACGAAACCACCTCAAAGTTATTCTTTCGGATCAATCTATAAAAGAGTTCGTACTAGAATAACACCTTAAGACACAAATCAACCAAAACCCTAATGTCACCTAGATACTCCATTGTCACCTCAAGTATCCGTGGGCATGATTATACGATATGCATCACACAATCTCAAATTCATCCAACCAACATAAAAGTACTTCAAAGAGTGCCCCAAAGTTTCTATCGGAGAGTCAAGAATATGTGCCAACCCCTATGCATAGGTTCCCAATGTCACGAAACCCGCAAGTTGATCACCAAAACATACATCAAATGGCACATGATATCCCATTGTCACCACAGATAATCACGGCAAGACATACATCAAGTGTTCTCATAAAAGACTCAATCCGATAAGATAACTTCAAAGGGGAAACTCAATTCATCACAAGAGAGTAGAGGGGGAGAAACATCATAAGATCCAACTACAATAGCAAAGCTCGGGATACATCAAGATCGTGCCATAGAGGGAACATGAGAGAGAACCTGAGAGAGAGAGAGAGAGAGAGAGAGAGAGAGATCAAACACATAGCTACTGGTACATACCCTCAGCCCCGAGGGTGAACTACTCCCTCCTCGTCATGGATAGGGCCGAGATGATGAAGATGGCCACCGGTGCTGGGATCCCCCTCCGGCAGGGTGCCGGAACGGGCTCCCGAGAGGTTTTTGCTAGCTACAGAGGCTTGCGGCGGCGAAACTCCCGACCTATCTTCTGTTCTCGATATTTTTCGATATGTAGGTATATATGGGTGCAGGGGGTACGTCGGTGGACCGAAGGGGGGCCACGAGGCAGGGGGCGCGCCGCCCACCCTCGTGGGCACCTCCCTTATTCCCTGACTTGCACTCCAAGTCCATCGGGTGGCTTTCCTTCCAAAATTAACTTTTCCAATTGATTTCGTTCCGTTTTGACTCCATCTAATATTCCTTTTCCTCGAAACACTGAAATAGGCATAAAACAGCAAATCTGGGCTGGGCCTCCGGTTAATAGGTTAGTCCCAAAAATAATATAAAAGTGGATAATAAAGCCCAATATTGCCCAAAAGAGTAGATAATATAGAATGGAGCAGTCAAAAATTATAGATACGTTGGAGACGTATCAGACATCTCCACCGCCGCCGCGCCGTCGCCCCCGCCGCCCTTGCAGCCCCTGCCGCGCGCCGTCGCCCCCGCCGCCCGTCGTCGCCGTCTCGCGCCGCCGCCCCGTACTACGTCGCCGTCTCGATCGCACCGTCGATCGCCCCCAGCCTGCCGCCCGTCGTCGCGCCGTCCCCGTCGCGTCGCCGTCTCGCGCCGCCGCCCATACGCCGCCGCCTCCCGCTCGTACACACACACATACACATACATACACACACACTACACACACACACACACATACACACACACACTACACACACAGTACTACACACACACATTTTTTTACTTATTTTCTATTTTCTATTGTTTAAATTAATGTTAGATGAATTTCGTAGATAAGAATGTTAGAATGTTAATGTTAGATGAATTAGATAGAAAAGTTGTTAAATATTAATTTCAATTGTTAGCTAGATGAATTAGCTAGATATTAATTAGGTATATATATGAGATTTGAACTAGTTGTATCAATATAACTAGTTTATTTTTAGTAAGAAAATTAATAGAACTAGTTTATTTTTAGTAAGAAAATTTAGGTATATGAGATTATTTGAACTAGTTGAACTAATATAACTAGTTTATTTTTAGTAAATGCTTAGTTGAACTAGTTGAATTAATAGAACTAGTTTATTTTTAGTAAGAAAATTTAGGTATATGAGATTTGATGATCTAATTGAAATATTACTATATATAGCTAATTTATATATTTTAGTAAGTAAATTAATAGAATTAGTTTGTTTTTAGTAAATTCCTAGTTGAATTAGTTGAATTAATAGAACTAGTTTATTTTAGTAAGAAAATTAATAGAACAAGTTTATTTTTAGTAAATACTTAGTTGAATTAGTTGAATTAACAGAACTAGTTGAATTAATAGAAGTAGTTGAATTAGTTGAATTAATAAAATTACTAAGTGTTTAATGTTTCACCTATATGAACATAGGAAATGTCGTCTGACGACGAAAAAGATTTCATTATGTGCGAATACTGTGAAGACCAGCGCGGCCTATGCGACAGAAATTTCCTTGTTGATGATAGGCGATTCAGCATCAAGCTGGATGAGACCTTCGAATTCAATACAGTAAGTCATAACGACAAGTCTTTTTTCGTAATTAAGCATGACTTATATATTCTTCATTTGCTTCAACCTACTAATTTTTAATTTCACTATTCTACTAGCGCATCCCCTGCCATGCAAGAATTTTTGTCTTGGATAAGATAGGTTTGAGTGCTATGGAAACTATGGAGGTAAAGAGAGTTTAACTGAAAACTAAGCATGGTTATACTTTCAACGTCGAAGTATACAATGCACACACGTACACCTATTTTGAATGCAAAACTTGGCAAGCACTATGCAAGGCTTATGCATTTGAGCCTGATATGGTTATCACCTTTGATATTCGTCCGGAAAATGATATTGAAGGTAATAGAGACATCTGGGTCGATGTGCAGACGCCTCCAGTTCTACCATTATGTGAGTTCTTCTCAACCATATTTATGTCGTTGATATTGTTTATTCAAAAATAGTTGACAACTAATTGCTATTGATAGTTTATTTCCATTCAAGTAAACATGTCCTGCGCTTGGTAGACATGACCTACTACTGTCCTGGAGCTGAACTAAACTGCGAGGAGATAAGTCATTATGTTTCATGGCTTGAGGATCTTCATATTGTCAAGACAATTTTTCTTCCTGCACTTAGAAATGTTAGTACTCAAAACGTGATGGTAAGATTTTTACTATTTGTCCTCAGTGCATCTTTTGCATACATAATTTTTTTGCTAAAATTTCGTTGCTAAGTATATTAATTACTATACGATGTTCTTCAACAGGGACTCTCGATGACAGTTATGCCTCAGTGGATCGAGATTAAAAGTCGCATGTCAATTGTTAGCTTACGGCCAAGATATCCTACATCGCACATGAGTGCATTCAGGATTTCTAGAAGCGATGAATGCTTAATAGTGAAAGATTGGAGCAAAATTGTTAACGATCGCAGAGAAGTACTAGGGGGCAGCAATGAGAAGCGCATCCCATGATTAGGAGACAGGTTCATCTGCATGCTCCAGTATGATGAATCAGGAGAGCTATACATGTTCTATGCTATTTTACCTGAGAGAGAGCAGCAGGAGTGATTTAGCTAGTTCATGCTCTTAGTACTTGTCCTCTCATGTCCGTGTTCTTCGTCCTGAACTTAATCTCAAAGAGTGATTTTCTTTTGTGGTGTTATGAACACTTACAATATTATGACCATGTTGAACTCGATGATATCTTTGCTTCTAGTACAAGTGAATGTTTCTTCTTTAGGCTAGTGTTGGTGGTGATTAGATAGCGGTAATGACTATGATGATTAAATAGTGGTAATGACGACTATGATAATTTTTAGCTAGCTAGTATACTGATGTTGATGATATGATGCAAGAATTTTTATATTAATATGATGATGATGATGATGAGTTATTATATCATTTATGAAAGAAACCGCAGATTAGTTTCAGCTGGATGTATCCTAGCTAAGTGATCAAGTATATGCCATATCCATATTATACTTGATCACCTAATTAGGTGATCAAGTATAATATGGATATGGCATATACTTGATCATAGCTAGGATCCACATGCATCCAGTCGAAACTAATCTGCGGTACTTTCACCTAATGATTTAACAACTCATTATAATGTAAAATAATCACTAAATTAAATTTAAAACACAAAATTAAAGAACAAAATAAAAAAATCAAAACACGCCCAAAAATTTAGTACCGGTTGGTGTTACCAACCGGTACTAATGTCCTACACGCACCCGGGCCTGGCTCGTGCCACGTGGTGGCACTTTAGCGCCGGTTCGTGATGAACCGGTACTAAGGGGGGGGACCTTTAGTCCCCACTCTTTAGTGCCGGTTGCCGAACCGGCACTAAAGGCCATTACGAACCGGCGCTAAAGCCCGATTCTGCACTAGTGCATAGACCAAGTTTATGATTTTTGGTAGGTAACATGTCACATAAGACAACATTGTGCGCAGGTTTAAAAAAATTAATGGTGCTCCTTTGACCTCGATCATGCCAGCTAGGGTTTTTTCATGAAAGTGACTATAGACCAAGTTTAGTATTTTTCCTCGTTAGTTTGTCTTATAAAACGACGAACGGTGAAGGTTTCATATTTTTTCGATTTTTTTAAATTAGTTATGCTCAGTCAAAGCCTTTGGAACCCCGTTAACCATCTCAAAACCCCTCTAAACCCCCCGGGTTTTCGCCTAACCCTAGCTCCCAACGTCCGCCGTCCGATCATACCCTCACGCCAAGCGACAGCCCTCAGATCCGGTCTTCTAGAAGGAATTAGGTGGGCTGGCTGCATGCAGGCTCCGCGCCGTTGGATCACAAGGACGGCTCCGCATCGTTGGATCATGGGGCGATCCGCGAGAGGCGATCCTATTGGTTGTGCTCGGCTGGTCGCCCACCACTGACTCCGCGAAAAAAAACGTTGTTATTGGACCCAAAAGGAAACCAAGCTCTAGTTGGGCCGTGGAATTGTGTCGTTTTCTTGCATCGTTTGCTTTGTTTTTTTAACGTGCTGGCTCTGTATTTTTGCATCGTTTGAAATCAATTGACATTGCGTAGCAAAATTTAGTTCTTTTTGTTCTATACAAATGCAAAATGACCAAATTTTTAAGGGCCAAATTTATTTTTATCATGCAAAATGGCCACATGGAGGCCTCGGACGGCTCGGGGTCTACCTCGAGCAACATTTCCAAGAGGAAGAAATCCGGGCGTGGTCCAGGGAAGGTCCCGGAACCAACTGCTGCCAGCAACCGTCCTGTCATTTGCCCGACAGGAGAGGGGTAAGCAAGCATTTCATTTGCATCATATTTTGGATGCCACAGCTTTGACACTCACATATGCTTGTCTTTTATATCATGCAGTCAGTGGGAATTTATCCCGACACAACCTAAGGGGGCACGCCCGCCGAACCACGTCATTGGCTTCCTCTTGAGGAAGCACTTCCCTGGATTGTCCAAGCCGGGTGATGACGATCCGCGGTCGCCAGGTTTAACCTGGGAGCATTACCTACACAACAAGGATGAGCACGATGTCACCATGGCCACTCGGGTCATCAATGCTTTTTTTGAAGTATCTTAGCTCCGACCACTGCATTTTTTCATATCCAAATCCTTGCTTGCGTGGATGGTGAGAAGATGCCATATGCTTTCTTGTAGCAAACATTTGCTTGCGTGGATGGTGAGCAGAAGAAGGCGATCAAAGGCATCGTGAAATTTGCCCGAAAGATACTCTCTGACACCAAGCACACGCTGCGGTACAAAGCCGTGATGCAGTGTCAGCCGCTCAATGAGAAGGGAGAGAAGATGACAAGGAAGACTGCTTGCCAGACCAACTTGTCGCGAGAAGAATACCTGTCAGTGGTAAGTGACTACATCGGTTGCTAGTACTTTGATTCATCCCTCTTGTTCCTCAACTATTCGGTTTTGTCTGACTAGGTGAAGGAACCCTGGATGAAGGACGATTGTTGGGAGGCCCTGGTTGACATGTGGTGTGACCCAGCATGGCAGGCGCAGCATGTGGAGAAGGGAAACGAACGAGCCAAAATGCCAGGCCCGGCTCATGTCCAGGGGAGCCGGAACCTAACCGCTCTCAAGCAACACATGGTATGTGGATTAAGATGTTAACTTTTTCGCACGGTGCATCTTGGTTCATTCAACTTGATGGTTAATTTTGTAGAAGGCGAAGGTTGGTCGACCGGTCCACATCCTGGAAGCTTGGAAAGAAGGCCACAAGGGGACGGATGGCGCCGAGTTCTGCAGCGAGTCAGCGGAGGAGAAGTGGGCGACCTTCAAAGAGGTCTTCCAGGAGGTGCACGGGCAGGAAGCCGAACCTACGTCCAAGCCCCTTGACCCTGAGCTTCTCATCATTGCTGGCGAGGGGAAGGGCCATGGCCACCACCTCCTTTGCAACGGGGCGATTGCCACATCCGGGCACCGCAAGCTGCACGAGATACGCGCATCGAGCACCAGCTCAACTCCGTCCATACGGAGTCGCCCAACCGCCGCATCACGTGAGATAGCGCGTCTGAAGGTTAGCATCCTAATCTTTTATTTATGTCCATGCCTCGAAATAGCACCGTTCCAACCTATATGAGCCTAATGCCATGTTACAGGATTTAATGGCGCAGCGGGCTGTTGAAGAGGAGCAAAGGCGGAAGGCTGAGTCCAGAGAAAAGGAACGGGCAGACACTAACAATAGGTTGAAGATGCTTGAGGATCAACTACAGGTAGACCATTATCTAAACTAGAGTAGAAGATTCATTACATAGGGACGAACCACCCTCACGTGACTCTACTCTTATAGGTTCTTATGCAATCTCGAAGTAGTGCAAGTGATGCCCCTCCTCCTCCGGAATGTTAACCCGATGGCCTCTCCTCCTCAAGATAATCTATATATGAACAAGTGTACTTCTATTATGACGTGCACGTGTTTTGCAAGTAGTGACAATATGTATGAATTTGTGACTTGTGTGTGACGTCTACTAGGATAATGCATTCGACTTGTGTGTGACAATATGTGGACTATCCCTAATTATGCATATATATATATATATGGACTAGATCAAATTATGCCTATATATGATCAAATTATGCCTATATATGTGTGGACTAGATCAAATTGCACTGTAGTGGTTTTTATCTGCAGGGATCAGAAAAGAAATAGCTTGACAGCAGAATGGATGGGAAAGATTTCCGAGAGCAACACTCGGAAAAAGGTAGACTACCGAGAGCAACTCTCGAAAACATGGTCATCTGGGACACTACTGTTGTGCCACAACTTTTCCGAGAGAGGGCTCTCTGAAAAGAAGGAGAGCATTGCCGAGCCTAGCTCTCGGCAAAGCTATGTAAACTGTCAGCTCCCATGAAGGATTGCCGAGAGCAGCTCTCGGCAAAGATATCGTCATTTTTTTTACTGATAAATGTGACCAGTGGGACCACATGTCAGTTAGAAAGAACACACACAAAAAAAATATAGAATGTTGCATATGCTTTGCCGAGAGTGACACTCGACAAAGTACGCAGTAACTGACGGAGCCGGATGTTGCGGACGGGGATGCCATGTGGCTACTCCTTGCCGTGAGCGGCTCTCGGCGTCTGCAGGGTTTGCCGTGTGGTGTCTCTTTGCCGTGAGGCAGTGACGGCAAAGATGGCAGTTTGCCGTGAAGGTGGATTTGCCGAGAGTGACACTTAGCACTCGGCGAAGAGCATTACACCCGGCGTAGCCCAGAATTCCAGTAGTGAATAGTTTTGATCAACGGTACACACATAGCTTAGGAAGCTTCCCTCTGTAAAAAGGCCACTCAATTAGGCGGTCAAAGCGGATCTGACCACGTGCTTACACAAATCGTGATGATTAATATCATGCAGTCCACTCTAACAACAATGAACGATGCCAGAAATGGCAGGCTTCATTAATTGGACGATGATCGGTGAGCTCAACTAGCTAATTAAGCACCTTGTTTAACAAATACTAGTACTACAAGTCCTACGCGTTTATCTAGATTGTGAATTTGATCTCCTTAATATAAACTATATAACACAAAAATTATATCTTTTGAAAATAGAACATCTAAAGTTTATATTAGTATACTTTTTGTAATATATGACTTGTATTAGGTTGGTCAAATTGATGACCTAGGGGTACGCGCATGCCCTGTAAACTGAGAGAGAGGTAGTACTACTCATCTTGCTCAAGTTGATTGGCTGCTACATAGACTTTATCATTTGGTAGCTCCTCTTAGGATGAGCATCTTGATTATTACTCCAGCAGTACGATCGACTTGGATTGGGGAGGCGAGACAATGCAACTAGCAGCGCTGCCGGTAGTGTACCTACTTGCTTATTTAATCTTCCCCATCTTATACAGTAGAAATAGAGATGGCATCAAATTGGTCTAGGCCTCGAAAACGACGGCATGTCAACGAAGGCACATGGCAGAACGTGAAGTCAGATCACATCCCAACTAATACGTGCTAGTACTATATATGATCTTTTAATTTGCAACCAACTAGTGAGCTGACTTGGCGGCAAGAGTGGATCACCGACGAGAATTAAAACAGGTACTAGAGGAGTGCTAATCGCTAAGAGATCTAGCTTAGTGTGTGCGACCAAACTGGAACTGCAAAGTTTGTTCAGCCTGTTCAGAAGTAAATGTACACAGAAAGCTACAGGAGAAGATGAAACTGTGTTAAACATCGCACGACCCTGGTATTGCATCTACGTATATGAAAATTCAAACTAATTCAGTTTGACAGAATTGCACTGCAAATTTAGCACAAGTGTCCCGAGAGCAGTTGGTGCTCGGTCGTCAGGTAGCGGCGCGGGGCTGCGACAGGTTCACCAACCAAACAATCCTCAGCAATTTGTGCTGTTTGTTGTGTATTAGGATGCGCAGGTTTCAGTCCAATATGACACTGAGTGTGAGGGCCTGCATAAAGGTCTCCGCTGATGTAACTCCTTGCTCATGTCGCTCCAGACCTCCGTGATGCTTCCCCAGCTCTTTCCTTAAGCACAAATTATTATGAAATTAACATGAGATCCACATAGCAGCAGATCCAAAGACACTCTTCATAATCCACCAGCCGCAAACACTAATGTAGATCAAGCCATCGCATACGGTTTGTCATTAACGTGTCGGCTTCTTGAAAATTAGTACTAGCTGTTGCCCTTTGACAAATGTAATCCACAGCTCCCAATGAGCGAATTTCTTAATTAACTAATTCCTGCCATTCAGCCTTCGCATAAGTAAATTTAAGCGCCTAAAAAATATGCATCATTGATAGAGCAAATTAACAGTCGTTCGGTTCGATTAACAGCCACTCGCTAAAACTCACTGTTTGCTGTCCAATGTTAACATCGCAAAATGGTATGATGAGATGCCCAAATGGTCTAGATATTCAGTTTGCGGGACTTGCAGTACACTAGCGGCCGTGCATCAACACATCTTCAGCCACAAATAGCCAAGAAGAGAGACATGCCGGTGGCAGCAAACAAACAGAGACTACAACATGTAAACAAAGCCTCTACTGAAAATTGCTAAAGCTAGAGCTAGAACATCATGATGTGCCGCCGTGATTCGCTTAACTATCTGGGCAAGCTGAAAAGCTGAACAGACATGGCGAGACCGAGGTCCCCTGCCACTTTGATAGTCACCGAGCGAGCGTTGTGCCAGTTAGGTATCTCATTGTGATCCATATATATACATAGCACGTCAAATCAGCAAGGCACCGATTTTCTGCTCCGATCTTCAACAGTAGCACCGGCACCAATTCTCTGAGCCGAACTGGCAATGACTGCAGCGCTAATTGAGAGATTCAGGCAACATAGCCAGTATAAATAAATTGGTGCCTGAAAGTTGTGCATGCATAATTGTCATAACAGCATTTTGCACACTGTATAACCACTTAAACTGTGTAACCACTGTATAATGCTTACAACATAGAGAAATAACATACCAGAAGTTGATGTTCATTTGCACGAAAATGCTCAGCAAACAAATACTCCCTCTTAATTTTAGACTGAGGTTGTAGGTTTTGCGTTGCCACATGACTGTTGATTTGATCATGCCCTGCTCCAGCTTTGACCCATGTTTTGTTCTGCTCGCCAATAATACAAACTGTGATGTTCTTCTGCTCTACAGAAAGGGTTAAATGCTGAAGTTAGAGATCGGTACCAGGAGGCTATCGGAGCTGAAGACCTGAAGGCGATTGACAGAGGGTACAGTGATGATCGCCGAATAGAAACAATTGAGCAGCATTCACTAAGAAAGATTATCTTGCAGGTCATCAGAAATGCAAGAGCAGAAATCATCTTCGTCGTCTTCCACCACAGAGAAGCCTTCAAATTCGACATGCACTTGGCCATTGATCTCGCTGTTAGGCTCAACAAGAGGGGGAATGTTGAATTACAAAAATGTACATATGTAGCATCTTAGTTCATAGTTTTCTATTAGCAGAGGACAGAAGAGAAATTATCTTACCTGACTTCCATTGTCGACATGACCTCCACCACCTCTGATTGTGAGCTCTCTCCCGCCGTACCAATCTCAGGAAGGAGGACTGGCTCCTCCTCTGTTTCTTCTACTTGTACAACATTAGATCCTTCTCCTTCACTGTTAAGGCCAACAAGATTGCATGTGGTGAATTTTAGTAAGTAAACAAGTAAACATATATAATTACATATACTAGGCTCAACAAGAGGGAGAACGTTGAATTACAAAAACTTACTCCCTCTGTAAACTTTTATAAGACCAAGGGTCATAGAAGAGAAATTAGCTGACCTGTCTTTTGATGTCGGCATGGCCAGCACCACCTCTGGCTGTGAGCTCTCTCCTGCCGTCCCAGTCTCAGGAACGAGGGCTGATTCCTCCTCTGTTTCGTCGACTTTTACAACATTAGATCCTTGGACATCCTCAAGTTCATCGTCTTCACTGTTAGGGTAAACAACCAAGGAAACATAAATCAGTACTTGGCTACTACAGTACTAGTAGTAGTTTAATTGAATGAGAGTGAGAGAGGTAGGCTGACCTGTTGGTCCCACTCGTCGATGTCTGCGAGGAGGTCTCTCCTGTTTCTGCAGGCTCATGGATTTGGGGTGGTTCTAATTCTTCATTTTCTTCTATCACTTGTACATTGGAGCCTTTGGGGATCCTTCCAAGGTCATGGCTGGTCCGCCCCTCTGCCAGTCGCAGCATGGGACGGTTCAGGTGTATGTCCACTTCATTTCGCAGCACGGCAAGATTCGCCACGTGAGCAAAGTCTCCAAGGGTAATCTCCTTGAGACTTGGAAGGTGCTTGATACCAATAATCCCCAATCTCAGCAAGACTCCAGATATTTGTACCCTTTCCAGCTTAGGGGAGGAGCCCTTCTCAAAAGCCAACTGTCTTGGTTGATTGAGGCCCCATATATCAAGTGTCATCAGGCTTGGAAATGCTTCCGCTTTAAAGACTAGCTTGTCTCCAACATAAGAATCCCACCCAAGACGAAAGAGAATGAGATTCGGCAGTGCCCCTAGTATTTCCAAGGTTTTACTTTCTTCCTTCAGCCGGTTGTACTCAAAGTAAACCTTCACCAAATGCATCAGACTTCCCACCCAAGCGGGCATCTCTTCTCCAAGACTTCCAACCAAGTTCAGGGTCTTCAGGAGGGGTGGAGGAGACACAAGAGAATGCAGCCACTCAAGTGTTCCATGGCCATTACCCCGTCCATTAGCTTCCATGCGAAGAGAGCGCAGTGAAGAGAGCTTCTGAATAGCTACACAAAGGAGCTTACATTTTTCCTCGGTGGCACCTTGTGTTACCACACTTAGTTTTCTTAGCTGCGTAAGCTCCCCCATCTCTTTCACTGCTTTTCCACTAGTTCGTGTGATGTCAACAACCTCCAGTATAAGTAACTCTTTTAAGTTACCAATACCTCTTGGCAAACTCACACCCGCTGACTCAAACCAACGGCTAGAGTAGGCCATTTGTACACCAGAGACCACATTGACCCTGTTACCCTGGGCCGGACCATATACAGGTGTAACTATCATGGGCACGGGCGGCGGCCTGATCTTTGCCAGCTGTTCACTAGGGCTATGTGGGCCGAAGTTGGAATGCACTGTATTTTTGCAACAACGAAGGCTACGGAGACTCCGGAGTTTACTGACTTGAACTGGGAGGGTTGAAATATAAGTGTCTCGTATGTCCAAAATCTGCAAGCCTTGTAGTTTTCCTATACACCTTGGAAGTTTATAAATATTTGAATACCCTTTGGGATACGAAAGATTCATGTATTTCAAGTGGCGCAATACTCCTATGTTGCTGATATCTTTCTCTGTTACTCTAAATTGTGCACCTTCTAGATCCAAAGCTCTAAGCATTCTCAAGTTGGGTGAACAAAGTGAAGGTGGTAGCTCTTTGGGTCTCTCACTAAACATTGTTAATGACCGAACATGGCACCAGTCCATGCCTAAATCATTGTTGCTTCTACAATGGAATGCTACATGCCGGAAGTTCTCTGCTACACTGGTTACATTTTCTCCAGCCAAGTACACAAAATTTTCATCTCTTGAAATTGACACCATGACATCACGCATGATATCATGAACTCTACAACTCTTAACATTTCCTTCTACGCTCACCCTTGATGGCTCAATCATGCTTCGATTGATTAACTCATTAAAGTAGCTTTTTCCAACATCCTCAATGTTCCACCCAACCCTGGATTTAACAAACCCCTCTGCTATCCATCTCTCTATTAGA
>NC_057803.1:721926708-721927731 GCF_018294505.1 Triticum aestivum | reverse complement strand
GCCTTCTTTTGATTTCATAGTCCTCGGGAAAGATGCTTAAGTACAAAAAGCATGACTTAAGATGAGAAGGCAAGTGACTATAGCTCAGAGTAACCATCCTCCTCATTACTTCGAGGCTAGGGTTGCTCTCAAGCTCAGATGGGAGTTGGTTATAGACAAATTCCCAATCACCTAACCTTTTAGTCGCAAGAATACCTCCTATTGTAAGCACAGCTAGTGGTAGGCAGCCACACTTTTTAACTAGTTGTTCAACTATGTCCTTGAAGTTCTCAACTTTCCCCATGTCCTCATGTGTTCTCCTACTCTTTCTTAGGAGCAATGTTGTGGCATCAACTGGCTCTAGAGGTTTAAGAGGGTAGATAAGGGATTCAAGAGTGCACTCCTTTGCTAGGCCTATATCCCTTGTTGTTACTATTATCCGACTACCTTTAATATTACTACTAGAGAAAACAATATCATTGATCCACTTCCAAGCATCAATGGTCCACAAGTCATCAAGAATAATAAAGTACCTCTTATACTTCAACCATGTTGTGAGGTACTTGGTAAGGTCCTCTACTTGCACAACCTTCCCTTCAAGTGCATTCAAGCATCTCTTTAGTGAATCTCCACCCAAAAGTTGGTTGATCATATCCTTGAGCACACCTATCTTGTTAAATGACTGTGAAACTGTGATCCAAGCACGAGATGGGAATTTCTTTACGATATCTTCCTCACTATCATATATTTTCCTTGCAAGAGTAGTCTTGCCTAAACCACCCATGCCAACAACACATATTACCTTGGCATTACCTTCTGCGGTGTTGACATCCATTAGCTTAATCAGCTCCACCTTGGGTTTGGAGAAGCCCACAAGTTCTGCTTCATCAATATTGTTAGCCGAGTGACTACGAACATCTTCTGTGTAGGAATTGACCCCCTGAATGTTGTTCACAGCCTCCATCTTGATAAAGCTATAGCGTGTGTTCCTAATACTTACTTCTTCAACTCTTGATTTAAGATCGCGGATCCGCATGGCGATCT
>NC_057803.1:721917031-721926033 GCF_018294505.1 Triticum aestivum | reverse complement strand
CACACACACACACACACACACACACACACACACACACACACACACACACAAGCACACACATATGCATGTGAGTATTTGAATGAACATAGTTGAACAACTTCAGAAAACGAAAAAAATAAACCCTCGCAAAAATATTGAGCACACATATATCAATATACCTATTAGAGGTGTGAAAACCCAATACAACAAACGGTGGAGATGGAACTTAGGTTGTGTTTGGTTGAGCACATATATCAATATACCTATTAGAGGTGTGAAAACCCAATACAACGAACGGTGGAGATGGAACTTAGGTTGTGTTTGGTTGAGCTACAAATTCTGGAAAGTTGCTGTGGAAAAGCTGCTGTGAAAATGTTGCTATAGAAAAGCTGGAGGCTGTTCGGTTGAAATGACTGTGAAACTGTATTAGCTGTGAATTATCTGTAATGCCCCTAAGCCTGAGTGAATATATTTATATGCTAATTGACCGTAAAGCAACGATATGTACATTTTTAGGAAATTGAACGATCACTTTGCTGCGGCTCGGGTGGATGGGGAGGACGAGGGGTGGGCTTCTCTGGTGCTAGATATCTCGCTCGGGAGGAATAGGTCCAATTGTTTTTCTCTTGCGAGTGGCAAACATGGGCAAATACTACAAAAACCAGAAGTTGGCTGCAAAAGCTCAACCAAACACATCCTTAAGGGGCAGATTTTAATGGGTGTAAATTTTTGTGTGGCCACGAGTGTTTAGTTCAAACTTATTGGACCTTGACGATGGCAAGGGAATGATCACTTATTGCCCATAATGCAACCTGTCAGTGATGTATGTCTCACCATTGGCAGACCATCAGATGGCTAGTAGAGTCATGGCAGTAGTAGTAACAATGTCACTAATGACTGGCCTCTTTTCATCTTCGTTGGTGGCAGAGTGGTGACTTTTCTGCTAAAACTGCATCTTCTGTTAGATTCACCACTCAAGGGCACCTAGTCGCCCGCCAATGGTGAGAAGTATTACTGATGGGCCTCAGTGGTGACTGATAACAAAAGTATTTTTTGGAGTAGTGTACCACCAACTTAGGACATCACCAAAGGTGTACATCAAATCAGACACATCAAATGTCCGCAGACACGATCAGCTGTGTCCACGGACAGCGGTACGGGAGTCGGTCGTCCAATTGTATGCATCAAATCTGGATAGCAGGATGGTTCAGATGGATCTAGTGAAAAAAGCACATGGGATGTGAGGACATGTGGTCCAACTCACAGTAGGCAAGCGGGTTGTGCGGACTCCCACAAAGCTCCCCCAGGTTTGGTTTGGTTTTGTAGGAATTAGGACATTCGAGTTGGTACACAAACATTTGGTGCACATCGTTGAAAGCTAAAAGGTGTTTGATCCGCAGGATCGGGACGTTTAGGGGTGTTTTGGTGCATGCCGTTGTAGTTTCCCTTCGATCTAGGGCAACAATTGATCAAAATGTTTCATTTCCCCAAGTGGCGGCTAGGGCATATACCTCCCCTCCAAGATCCACTGTTGGGCCCACGGATTCGCCTCCCTCTGTTTGCCGCTCCGGCCACTGGTGGCGCGGAGGAGAATCTCGGTGCCTCAGCTCTACCCAATAGTTTAAATTAGGGTACCTTTAGACCTTGCAACATTTGGGAAGATGGCCACGCTTCTTCTTCAAGTTGGTCTTTCATACTTCAATCCTCCTTGAGTTCATCCGTCTAGTTCTTGTCATCTGCTTGGGATGGTGTGGTTAGGGTTTCTCGTCGTGCGTGTGCAGCAGCGAGATCTGGTGTCACGCACTTAATATGGATTCAAGGGTTCAACGGCAACGATTGCCGCTCGAGGGCACTAGTCCTTTGGGGTATGTGCACGAAGCCTTCTCTACTGCCATTACAATTTCGGGCTTGCTCCGGTAGGGGAGCGGCGACAGCGGCGCGTCAGCAGCTCGTTCTAGCGGCAATGGTGGCCGTTCTGTCGTCTAGGGAGCTCAATGTTTGTGGTGCTTTGCACTTCGGGTGAACTTCGGGTGAACTTTTATAATAGATTTGGATGCTTTTTCACACTACTCCGATAGGTCATGAGTTTGATTCATAAATTCATTATTTTATTTTCCTAAGAAAATTTTAATGCCAGAATTTTATTTTATTTTCAAATAAAATAGAACATTCTTTGGAAGTAAGAACAAAATCGTAAGTACAATATCCCCAGTGACTGCTTGAAGGTCGTTGAATCAAGATGGCTCATAACACTCTAGCAACTGGTTGATACCCGTTGATGTTGTGTTGGGAATTGATGAAATATATTTAATTATGTTTGTTGTATGGAACATTAATATTTGCATTGATAATATAAGAAAGAAAACTAAATATACGTATGATGTATTTTATTTAATTATTTTATATACTTGTAAAATATGTAGTGCATATATAGCATGATAGAAGGGAATCTTTTGCCATGCTTGTTGTCCGTTAGGGAGTCTTTTTTCATGAATAGTTGCATGTAGAGGTGACATATTTATATATCCTATCCTATATACTTAAGTAGTTGATCCTCACTACTTCTATTTATCTCAACATTGCACATATGCCACATCATCACAGGTGCCACCTCATCAACTCCGGAGTAGTAGCACGGATAGTCTGGCACACTTAGTAGTGGCGCGGGTTATCTGGCACGCACTACTGCTACTAAATTGAGAGTAGTAGTGCAGGGTATGAAACCCGTGCTACTACTAAGTGGTCCCCACCCCCCCCACCCCCCGCGACAGGCCATAGTAGGAGCGCGGGGTATAAACCCCGTGCTGTCACTAAGTTCATAGTAGGGGCCGAAATCACTATTCTGACCTTTTCAGCAATCTTTGCCACAAAGTGAACTCAACATGAAAGTATTTCACGATTTGACCCTTTTAGGCTTCGAGTGGAGTGGTGACGTGACAACGTGAGCAAATAAGACGTATCCAGAAACATACAGGAGTGGGCCTGGGTGGACGATGAGTAACATGAGTCGTCAGATCTAGCAAATCAATGGTCAGCTTTCATTGGATTCGCTCCTGCGTGGTCCGTTAGATTTATAGGATCGACGGTTGATATTGCTCAGATAGATTGTTTCGGTGGGAACACTGTTGACGGTTGTAAATCGGTATTCAAAACTCGTGTATTAAAATAGTAGAGATAATAATAGATGCAACAAATTATATATGTTTAATCTTTACACTCATATTCTAATCCTGTATGCAACCAATTCCCATGTGCAATGCGCAAGGTATCATTTAGTATTCTTAAAAACTTCATCCCAATTTTGTCGATATGCAAAGTGTCCAACTCAATGTTCCCACTAAGTCATGCGTTTAAGTGTTCTCTCAACATGCATACAAACCACCTTGGCTTCCCAACTATGCAATGCATTTAAGTCTGACACATAAGCAAGTCATGCATTTTAGTTATAAATTACAATTGCTTTTATATTTGTCTATGAATATAAGGTTGCCACATCAAACATGCATCTCAGTCATCCTTCACATTTTTGTTCGAAATAACATCTTTAACTGTAATTCAAAAGTTTTTTTCTATTTTTGCTGATTTTCAAGCTTATATTTCCTTTCTATTAGATTTAGTTATTTTTTAACAATTATGTTTACATTTTTCAACAAAGTTACCGCAACATGTGGGGCATCATCTAGTTAAAATGAAGAGGATATTGCAGATAATCTACACTATGTTTCCCATCATCATGTTAGTATTTTGAAAATATAGAGTCTAATCAGAAAATAAGGCAGCTAGTGGATGTCGTTGAATTAAAGGTTATATATAATTAAAAGTGGATAGACATCCATGCACATAGATTTTTGGTGGTGAACATACACAAGTAGGGGTTATTATTCTAGTCATGGTGAGCTACGTAATTTTGCTCTCTCAAGATTTAAGCTATGATCCCAACTATTCTGGTCATTTCGACAAAGAAATTTGTTAGAGTGGGTTACTAAGTAATACAAAAAAATTAATACCATCTTGCTAGTAAAACCTGGTGATATCGGATATTGCTATTCAAAATTATTGAAATATAACTTAATGAAATTTGATTGTATTAAACATGAATTTAAATTATAATATAAGAACCCAGATGGAAATACATATTATATAGTGTATTTAATTATTGTATAATTATACATTTTTCCTATATATAAGTAGCATAGTTGAATGGAAAATCTTTTCCATGCATGATTACATGTTGAGGTGACATGTTTGCTTGTTGAAACAAATATGTTAATGGATTAATAATACTAGGTTATATTCCATGCGCATGCGTTGGTGCAGAAATTGGTTGCAACATATTTTAATGAGATTCTGGTTTTATGAAATAGAAATATTTAAATTTATGATAGGATAACTAAAACTAAAAATAAGTATAATTTATTTAATTTATTATTGTTTACTTGTAAACTATTTTTTAAAATATTAAGAGCATTGTAGAATGGAAACACACATGGTTGCATGTTGAGTTGAACTTTCTGCATGCATATGGATACATGTTTATATGTTTTGTTTGAATGTTGAGAGAAATAGGGTAGTGAAGATTACATTTTTTTAGTTACATAGGCTGAGAACTGTAACTGGAAATACGTATAATTTATTTCTAAAATATTTATTAAAAATAAAACTGCATAATAGAATGGAAAACATATTTTCTCATGCCTAGTTACATTTTGAGAAAAATAAGTTAGTTAGGATAACTGATTTATTAATTATGTAGAATGTGTATCCATTAAAATTTAGAGGTTCTGTGCACCACTGGATGTGCATCCCCTGTTAGGAAAAGGGAAAAGACCCCATGAAATTAGTGCCTAAAGCTGCATGATACTCGATACTCCCTCCGTTTTTACTTACTCCACATATTAGCTCGGACACAAGTCAAACTTTATAAACTTTGACCAAATTTATCGAAACAATTTAAACTTTCATGATAATAAATTTATATAATATGAAAATACGTTGAAGGATGAATCTAATTATATTGATTTGGTATTGTAGATGTCAATATATTTTTTTGTATAAACTTGATCAAAGTTTATAGAATTTGACTCAATATGTCATATGCTTGATGTACCAGCCAAGCCAGTTTTTTTTATCATTATCAGTTCCCTTATCCTTGGCACAAAAGTAAAAAGAAAAGGAGAGGTTCTGAAAGGTAAAAGGACTGAAAATCCTAAAAAAAAACACCGTTTGACTCGAAATCAAGTAAGATAAAGCTGATATGCGAAGTAAATGAAAACAGAGGGAGTACTATACATATACAGTGGATCCACCGAATATTTGTAGCAAATTGCTCGATGCATGTGCATGACAGATATATATGACCCCTGAACAGGGAAGCAGCGGGAGGAGGTCGTCACATCCATCCGATGCGATCGAATTAACATACCAGATATCCTTCCGCACGCCGACGAGGAGTCCCATCTCGGCGGCAGCGGCCGACGCGGCCATACCGACGGCGCTGCGCAGCACGGTCCTCGCCATGCTCAACACCGTCTCCGCCATAGCCTCTGCTCCGATCGATTCCTCTCAGAAGTGTTGACCTCACGATCGTTGGGTGTGTGCTGATCAGGACAAGGGGCAAGGAATTGGTGCAGCAAGCAACACAAGAGAGGCCGCGGTGCTCTTTTTCCCGCCGCAGTGCTCTCTTATAAAAGAGAAGCCGCTGATCTAATAGTTTATTCTTTCTAGAATCGTGATTGGTTTTTTAGACCAAATAATATGATGCTTGTAGTGCTTGGCTTTGTTTTGTGTTTATATATTACTACTTCCAATCATCCAATGGCTTAGGCAAGTAGCGTGTACGTGTGTCTAAGCATGGTGGGCACCACCACCCTTGCTTCCCACCCCACCCACCCTCCCTCGTTAGCCGCGGTGAGTGTAGGCTATGCACCGAAGGTGTTAGGCCAACTTCAGCGCGACCCATCCCGTCCGGCCCAGTACGATTTGGCGCAAAACGGACAGACCCCACGGCCCAGCGCGCGACACCTTGAACCCATCTTCTCCGTTTTATATCCGGCCCAACCCATTTCAAGCGCAAACATGCGCCCGGTTTGAGTCCAGGTGAACAACAAACGGACGCGCCGCTCGTCTGCATCGGGGCCGCGTGGCAGGCGGCCACCTACCTCCCACCGTCCAACATAAATGCACACGCGCGGTTGGCCCCACCTGTCATCCGCACAGGCGTGCGGTAGGCGTCCTCCTTAAATGGGAAGCCGTGGACCGGTCGCAGTCCACGCTCCCACTCCAGTCGCCGCGGCCTCCTCGAAACCCGGTACCCAAACCCTAGCTCTCCCTCCCCTTCCTCGAGCTTGCCGGCCACCGACAGCCATGGTGTGGTGGAACACCGGCAGCAAGGGGGCGCACGACCATGAGGCTGGCTCGTCCTCATGTCGCCGCCGCTGCGGCGTCAAAGCAGAGCCCGCATCACCCCCATGGCACGCCCCACGGAGGGCCCCCGCGCCTTCCCAATTCACCATCAACCCTACGGCCGGCGGCGAGCGCGACCGGCAGTACATCCACGCGGATGTTTTCCGTTGTTATTAGGAGACGAGAGCGCCGCTCCCCTGGAGCGACGTTCACCTCCCCAATAACTGGCATCTATCTGCGGACCGGGTGCCGACCCCGCCAGTCCAGCGGCCGTGCGCGCCGCGAGAAGATCGAACGCTGCTGCCACCTCCTGCCAGACGACCTCTACTACGACCCTATGTACGCTGTCGACTCTGACAGCTGGGACACGTGTGTTTCGGGACGAGCACGACACGCGGCGTGTCCTTCTTTGCCGGCACCTCATTGGGTCTCCGCGGCAAAGTGAGCGCCGTGCGCGTGCTCTGAGCCCTCCCCGTGTGCGCGGACGTACGCGGGTGCGCGACATCACGCCGACGGCCCTCTCCGTCGCCTCCTCACATGACAGAGGACGAGGAGGCCCGGCTCCTTCAACGTGTCATGGAAGACTCCATGAACACACACGATGAGCGCTAATGGGAGGGCCTAGAGACCATGATTGCCCTCTCTGCGGCCGGCGACGTGGCCATGCCGGAGCTGGAGATGAGGGAGGAGGTGAAGGAGGAGGTGCTGGAGGAGGAGATCGTCGCTGCGTTCCACGGGGCCTGGTGGGCCAGGGGTGGAGCTGGTCGTGCACAGCCGCCGACATGGGCGACGCCGTGGGGGCCGTGAACTGGTGCCCTACGCCGCGACGCTCACCGGAGCGTGAGGCGTCGCCACGGGGTGAGGTTGTGCAGGCGCCTCCCACCTTCCAGGAGCCTCCCGCCTTCCAGGGACCGGCCCACCTCTGGACGCCGCCGCCCTACATCGACCTCACTGGCGACGACGACGATAACGGCGATGTGTGAGGAGACAGCGAAGGGCACGTCATCGACGGGTACGACAGGAATGCGCGTGCAGCGCTTTTATTTTATTTTTTATGTTAGTTATGTCTATGTGAACTGTGGAACCAGGCCGTTCTGGGCCGTGATGTTTAATTATGTTCTTATGTTTTTACATTTGCATTTATTTTAATTTTTTCCGCATTTTTTAGTTTTTGCGATTTTTTAAATCACGTCCCACCCCGGACATGATTTGGGGTGTGGCCGCGCGATTGGGCGCACCGATACGGCAACGCCCCAAGTGGACACGGACTACCACATTGTCGTTGCAAAGGGACGAAAGCAGGCCAAAACGAACGTCCGTTTGGGGTCATGCGTTGGAGTTGGCCTTAGTGGTGCGCCCTCTCTCATTAGCCTGGTGGGCACCCACCAGTCGTTGGGGCCGCCAGTGGTCATCTTGCCGACTGTTGTGGCTCCCCTGACGTACTGCAGGGAGCAGTTGGGTCACTGACAGGTGGGCCAACTTGCTTTCGAGCCCACCTGTCAGTGACCCAACTGCACCCTGCAGTACGTCAGAGGAGCCTCGTCCCTTGCCGACATGGTGCCAGGGTGCACGTGGTTCCGGCACAACTGTGGGCGGATATAATTTAGTGGTAGGTACGGATGCAAGCGGACGGTGTTCTCTTGTGCGTGGTCGTCCATGAAGCAAAAAATACTTCAGTTGGCAAGGCGCGGGAGTTTGCAGCCAGCCCATTAGGGTTCAAGTCTCAGCTTGAGCGTTTAGTGCTCACGGAGTTTTCTTCTATAAAAAAATGCCAACAGGCTAGTCTAGCCCGGGTTGGTCTCATTTTTTTAAAAAAAATACACTAATATTCATTGTTTTAATAAACGCGTTAGTTCAGATTTTTTCTGTTCGCGCACAAGTGGCCGCCGTCCGCTTGCATCCCTATCAGTAGGTGCTGGTTGGTGCAACAGCGCAGTGATAAGGCTCGCCAATCAAGAGGATCTGGCGCGATACAGTAGGTATTTATTGGCTTTGCCTCGTGAGGAGGTTGTGCGAAGTTGAAAGTGCATCCTGGTTTCCTAGGTGATTTTTGATAATTAATGTGAACGTATAACAAGGGATTAATGGTTATTAAGTCTACTACAGATTAGCTCCAAGAAGATGCAACAAGGGTAATGAATGACGGCCTCTCAATTCTTGGACAATGACTGTTGGCCAAGTCAAGGAGTTAGCTATTTCATTTTAATGATCCAAGACCACAGTAAGTCGTATACCAATACTATCGAATGGTGGTTGAGATTTCTAAGTTGAGTTTCTTTCTTCATATGCTTAAAGATCAAACTCCAATTCAAAAAGTCTTTTACTTTTCCATGCATCTCTCTGCATTCTTACTATCTAGAGCCTCTGAACCACTCCTAGAGATGGTCGCTGCAAACCCTAGTTCTTCAGAATTTTACCATTCCACTTGAAACCACTGTAGCACTTTTCCCATTCTTCTTGTACTACTCGAAACATCTGAAAGTTTTCAGTTAGAATTTCAAAATGGCTCACTTATGCAAGTTCTTATTTCCGTCGCTTACTCTTGTAGATTTGCTTGTGTTGGATATTTCGTAGGCTAACACTATAAAAATATTAAAATGCCAAAACATTTGAAAAATTAA
>NC_057803.1:721904034-721916830 GCF_018294505.1 Triticum aestivum | reverse complement strand
TCTCTCTCTCTCTCCATATTAAATGATCCTAAACTTCATAAACAAGGTAACCATAAATGTACATAAAGTTTTCGTGAGGAATACATCAAAATGAATGAGAAAATTTTGGTCAAACAAGCTGATACCAAGTGCACCTGGCCTCCGCAACTACATGATATCAAGGCAGGGCATATATAGACAACTTCAAAGATTTCTGATCTTCATTTAGGTCTTATCAGAGCTCCATGAGCATTCGTGTTTGTTTATGTTTCTTCAATCTACTAAGCTTTGTTTAGTTAATCAATAATGTAGGATCTTATGTTAGAAAAATAATGCATGGCTATGCATTTTGATTTCGATGGGTGTTAGATGACATCTCTACAAGCAAGTTGAAACACGCATGTATCGTGGACACTTAATTAATACATTTCCATTTAATCATTTAGTAGCTCAACTGTCACCATAGCCGACAACCATCTTGATTATGGCTATTGACTTGACATTTTAAAGGGGTATTCTGTCACTACAGCCACCGACTGGCCGATGGGACTTCTAACACCTTTTTTTTTGCGGGGACTTCTCACACTTGATTTGAGACTTGGGTTGACTGATGGGTCGTTTGTGCTGAGGTCTTCGGATTTCAGTATAAAGTTATTTATAATTATTCTAGAAAAATAAAGCAGGAAAAATTGATTAACCGCAAATTGTATAATGGACAAACGCTTCTTGGAAAAGCTAGATTATAAGAAGTCACCCAAATACCAAACACAAACTTGTAAACTAAACTCTAACCGCTAATTATTCTATAAAGCAGATAAGACTAACTTGGCTACTTCGTAAATAATGCAAGAAAAAAAAAGTGGGCGTGTGAAAGAGACGCTCCAGCTTTCCTTTGCTGATTATTGTTGCAGGGCACATCGTCTACTACACTATTACTTATTGATACATGCGGGAGAACATTTAGCTGCTGGAATTTTATCTATTTATGGGCCAGCCCAATAGCAGTTTTAGAAATTCCAAATAAATTCTAGAGGCCCATACAGCCTATTCGTGCAAGGCAAGAGGTGGAACTAAAGTTTAGTCCCACATTGCTAGTTTAGAGAGAGTTGGACCTCTTTATAAGGGAGATTCTTTCCCCACATGTATGAGGATGAGAACAAGAGGAACATCCACGCGCGCTCCGCCTTTGCCGCGCGCCTCGCCGCGGGTTGCGGGAATGAGCCGATATCTGAATCCAAATGGCTCGCCAGACTCTCTTCCTCTCGCCACCGAGTTCGTGAGCACTGCGCTACTGCCACGAGAGCATGACCAAAATGGCTAGTTCTATTGGCCTGACAAAGGAACAGTTCCTCGATAAACTAGCCACGGATCAGTATACGTATATTCCCCAAGTACCCCGACAAAGGAATAATTTTTTAAAAATAAAATAAAATTGTCTACTATTCAATAACAGAAACAAAACTAAATTTGTCAAAAAGACAAAAAGGGTTTTAGTTAAAAACAAATAAATACTAAGGGAAAAGAAAATAACACTAAACTATGTAAAACAGTACTGTTTTGCCTAAAATCATAATTTAAAATAAACAACTTATTTGCAAAAGCCTACTGTTTAGACAAAAGATCAAGTGATCACTAGCAAAAAGAATTAATCCAAAAGCTATTTTTAAATAAAAGTTATTAGCAACCTAGTGTTTGTAACAAATCTATTTGAATTTGAAATTTAAAAAGTTAAAAAAATGTGTTGGGTCCATGCGATAGATGGGATTTTTTTGAAGCAAAAAGAATCAACAAAATCGGAGTTGTAGAAGTAAAGATACAATAAAAACAAAATTAGATCTAAATCTGAAAAAGATATTTTTCTAAAGACATTAAATTGTGGCCAAATGCCACGTGGCAATCTGCTGTTTGCTGGAACTGTTCACAGCGGTGTCTAACAAGTGGACGGGGGCTACTTAAAGTTTTCGGCGCCGACGACTTAGAAAAACTGGAAAAAAACTGAATCACCGGTTTAATCTAAACCAACTAACCGATTAAAACCGATCCACAAAAAAAACTAACGCTTTGATCTAAGAAAATGAACTAGGTTCGTGACATACAAAGAGAAAACGGTGCGTGACAGGAAAGATGACGACGGCGAGGCCGCGGCTCGGACGATCACAGGCAACGGCGGCAGTGTCCAAGCGATGCAGTGGCGAGGGCGTCCTGTTTTCCGTTAAGGGTGAGGCGAGGAGACGTCGGGGTCGAGCGGGCGTCTGCGTAAACTCTCGTGCTCTGCGTGAACTCCGGCGGCGTTGCGAGCTTGAGGCGGTGGCTCCAGTTGAACCTGGGTGCCGAAAGTATGTCAAAAAGATGAGCAAAGACCAGGGATAGCAACCTCTGGAAAAAGGGCTCATCGGCGATCGAAGTCCAGCAGTGGACTCTGCTCGGCTGGCCTAGATTGGAACGATGACGGCGTCGCCTAGAGATGGTTTTGGCGAGGGTTTTAAAAGAGTATTTAACAAAAAACTACCACAATTTGTGATCGTGCCTACAAACTATCACTTTACAAATTTGTGCCGAAAACTATCATTTTCTCACTAATTCTTGACTAAAAACTACCAAATCCGAAAAGAGCCCGATTCAACTCATTTAAACACATTTCTGACTAGTTGGGCCCACACATAAACGGGCTAAAAAAGCAATCGGGTCCCTAGTTTTTTTTTAATAGCATAAGCGGGCATGCGACGGCGGCGGCCGCAAGTAGCAGCGACAGCGAGCGGCGGCATGCATCAACGGTGGCTTAGCTCGGGCTGCGTCCGTGAGCTAACTAGCTCCGGCTAGCCGCGGTACGCACGGGAGCTAGCTAGCTTTGGCTGTGTCCGTCCGTGGTGCGTGGAAGCTACCTAGCTCCGCCCGCCCAAGGAGCAGCAGCGGAGGCAACAGTCGTTGCCCGCCCGAGAGCACCAGCAGTAAGGAGCAAAACGCGACCAGCGGAGGAGCGCACACCAGCAGCGGCTGGCCGCGGCCGGCGCTCGACAACGGCGGACATGTCCACCACGGAGAGCGTCATGAACGAGCTCGGATGGGTGCTATGACCGCCGCCAAACACGGCCGGCGTAAAAGGACTCGATTGTTTTTTTTTCAAAATTAACAGGGATTCGATTACTTTTTGTGAAACTTACGGGGACTAGATTGCCTCTTTTTAGGGAGATATAGAAGGAGCAAGAAGATAGACACTGACATGTGGGCCAACTCTGTTATAATCGAGTTTAAATGAGTCGAATCGGGCTCTTTTCAGACTTGGTAGTTTTTAGTCAAGGATTAGTGAGAAAATGATAGTTTTCGGCACAAATTTGTAAAGTGATAGTGTGTGTGCACGATTCCACGAATTGTGGTAGTTTTTTGTTAAATACTCGTTTTAAAAGGAAAATAGGACGAGGACGGCCTCGGGTATTTATAGGACATGAGGCTTGGGAAGGGGGTTGACTCGGGATAGGGATCCCATGAAGATCGGATGCGGCGGCGGGGTGCGCGAGCTGGATCCTGTTTCGTTTCGTACAGAGAAAGAAGATGATAAAGAGCAGGGCCCAGCGGTCCGAAGAAAAAAAACACGAGAGAGAGGGGTTACGTGAGAGAGGTATTTCGGGGAACGTGGGGAGCGGGCGTGGGGAGCGGCATTTTCTATTTAGCGCTGGTTATAGCTGTTTCCGCAAACCGGCGCCTGCAGCCGCGTGGCCCATCTTTTTCCTTTCCTTCCTGTCGTGAGGACAAAGAAGGCGCGCATTCTGTG
Organism: Triticum aestivum; assembly: GCF_018294505.1. Taxonomy (NCBI): domain Eukaryota; kingdom Viridiplantae; phylum Streptophyta; class Magnoliopsida; order Poales; family Poaceae; genus Triticum; species Triticum aestivum. The sequence goes on along the minus strand of NC_057803.1, from coordinate 721,913,082 downwards.
GGAATCAATCCCGCGATGTCATGGTCTTTTGCCTCATACATTAACCACGCCACTACCTCATGTCAGTTGTTCAACAACTGCTTCTTCGCCTTTTTCTTATTACAATGATTCATTTTTCCTTTTTATTCAGAACGGTTTTATTATGTTTTTTGTCTCGTCCCTACGTGTAAAATGAGCTTTGAGTGGATGTGTAGTTTCCTTCAAAAACACAGGAAATAAGTAGTATTCCTACGAAATTCCTGTACGCATTTCCTACAAATTGTATGCACATATAGGAAATTTTCCTCCGTGTAAGATTGGGGAAACCACACGTTGTGGTGCCTTGTATTGATCAATATATAGAGGTTACAAGGCAGAGTTCGTATCGTACAATATACGGACACCTATACAAAGACTACACATATACAACCGTATATCTATACACATAATACGGTTATATATTCTAACACCCTCCCTCAGTCGTAAACGGGCGTCGACGAATGTTAAGACTGTCCCGAAAATCCAAGAAGAGAGGGGATGGCAATCCTTTGGTGAAAATGTCCGCAAATTGAGAAGAACTTGGAACGTGAAGAACCCGGACCTCGCCTGTGGTGACACGGTCGCGCACAAAGTGCAAATCGATCTCCACATGCTTGGTGCGCTGATGATGAACGGGATTCTGTGTCATGTAAACAGAGCTCACATTATCACAAAACACCACAGTGGCACGAGTCACTGGTCGATGAAGTTCCTGAAGAAGTTGCCGTAACCAACATGTTTCAGCCACGACATTTGCAACTGCCCTGTATTCGGCCTCGGCGCTAGACCGAGAGACCGTGTGCTGCCGCTTAGCAGACCACGACACCAGGTTATTGCCAAGGAAGACACAATAACCTGAGGTAGACCGGCGAGTGTAAGGGCAACCTGCCCAATCAGCGTCAGAGTAGGCCAGCAATTTGTTGGAGCTGCGTCGAAACAAAGTGAGGCCATGGCCGGTGGTGCCGCGGATATAGCGAAGCACACCCTTCACAAGTAGCAAATGATTAGCCCGAGGATCATGCATATGAAGACAAATCTGCTGCACTGCATAAGAGATGTCCGGCCGAGTGAACGTGAGGTACTGAAGACCGCCTGCAATACTACGATACTCAGTGGGATCTGCAACGGGATCACTGGACTTGGCTGAAAGTTTGGAGGTAGTATCAACTGGAGTAGAGATGGGTTTGCACTGCAACATGCCAGCTCTGTCAAGAAGATCCAATGCATACTTCTCCTGTGAGAGGAACAGACTGTCCTTGCTGCGTGTGACAGAGATGCCCAGAAAATAATGAAGATCGCCCATATCCGTCATACTGAATTCGGTACGAAGAGTGGCAATCAAACTGTGCAACAATGTCGAGGATGATGCAGTCAGGATAATGCCATCCACATAGAGCAGGAGATAGGCCATGTCAGCACCATGCCGATAAATGAACAGCGAGCTGTCGGACTTGGAGCCAATGAAACCAGCCGATGCAATGAACGAAGCAAACCGCTGAAACCATGCACGAGGTGCCTGTTTCAAACCGTAGAGTGATTTGTTGAGACGACAAACCTTGTCAGGAAAACGAGGATCAGTGAACCCAGAAGGCTGACGAGCATAAACAGTCTCGATGAGAGTTCCATTGAGGAATGCATTCTTGACATCAAGTTGGTGGATGGACCAGTCACTGGAGAGAGCAAGAGAGAGCACCGTACGCATAGTGGCTGGCTTGACGACCGGGCTGAAAGTTTCATCAAAATCGATACCTTCGCGCTGAGTGAATCCACGAAGCACCCAACGAGCCTTGTAGCGATCCAAAGAACCATCAGACTTCATCTTGTGACGGTAGATCCACTTACCAGTAACAATTTTAGCATTGCGAGGTGGATCAACGAGGTCCCAAGTGTTGTTGGAGAGAAGAGCACCATACTCCTCAACCATAGCGGAATGCCAATTTGGATCCTTGAGAGCACCACGATAAGTCTTCGGTATGGGAGATAAACCCTCAACATGAAGATCAAATATCTTTTTAGGCTTCACAATGCCCTGTTTAGCACGGGTGGCCATGGCATGAGATGGAGGCGGTGGAGGGGCCCGCGTCCGGCGGGTCCGGGGTAGATCCACAGCTACCGGAGCTGGCGACGGCGTTGCTGGTGGTGACGCGGCTGTAGTAGGAGAAGGACTCCCAGCAGGGTCGCCATCGGAGCTCCCAGCAGGGCTCTCGGCAGTGGCCCGGGACCCAGGCGACCGAGGCGAGGTCGGTGGCGGCGACCGAGGCGAAGTCGGTGGCGGCGACCGTGGTGAGGACCGTGGCGGCGGCGACGACGACCGTGGCGGCGACGGTGGAGTCGCATCCGGGGTCACCGTGCCTGGCACGGTGAATGGCATCGACGAGACTGGCTGCTCAGCTCCCTGCAAAAAATCATAAGTGTGCAAGGAAGGAGTAGGAGTTGACGAAGATGTAGAGGAGGCGAAGGGAAAGGTGGACTCATCGAACACTACATGACGAGAGATGATGATCTTTTGGGTGGAACGATCAAGGCAACGGTAGCCATGATGCCGTGATGGGTACCCTAGAAACACGCATGGCACGGAGCGAGGCGCAAGTTTGTGCGGAGCGACGGCTGTGGTGTTGGGGTAACATAGACATCCGAAAACCCGAAGACCAGCATATGCAGGATCTACGCCAAGTAAGGCATGAAAGGGAATACGATCCGAGATTGCCTTGGAAGGCAGCCGATTATGCAACATAACGGCGGTGTGAAGAGCTTCAACCCAAAAGCGAGATGGCATACTAGCTTGGATAAGGAGTGTACGAGTAATGTCATTAAGAGTACGAATAATATCGTACAATATACGGACACCTATACAAAGACTACACATATACAACCGTATATCTATAACATAATACGGTTATATATTCTAACACTCCGGAATTCTTGTTCCTGTGTTTTCCTATGATAATCCTCCAAACCAAATGAGGCCTCAACGATTGCACGGGAGGACTAGATGCATGCTACTGGTTTGCAACCGATACATCCGCTAATCAAAAGCTCACTACAGTACGCGATACATTTCCCTAGACGTTGAAATCTGGACCTACGGCGCTGATAAGAGAATGCATGGACACCCGGATACTAAAAGTCCACTCTCTTACACCAGTTAGGCAAGCTCCGAAAAGAAAATAAAAGAATCAAAATGTCATCATCTTTCATTAACCTCACGAACGAGAAGCTGCACGAGAACGCCACCACTGTAGGCAAATAGCTTCAATTAACTGAGACCATCCATGATGCCTCAAGGCTATTGGTGCAACCGAAGGGTAACAAGCAACCTTGAGTCCACACGAACGAAGAGTCACATGCAACCGAGGCTATATGACAATAGCAACACCGTCGGTGAAGCCGAAGGGCATCAAGGAGCCGAGTCTACACCTGGATCAATTCACCGTGCCCACCAACCACCGTGATCGCAGAAGGAAAACTCTTTACCACACACCTGAAGAAGGCACTACCAGAGAAGAAGAGCAAGCACACCACCACAAACAATCCACTTGACCCTCGACAATTTCAGCAAGCCGTCAAGCAAAAGGGCTCCCCGCCGATGCCTCCAAGGAGGGGAGCGAGACATGAAGCGCCGCCATCGACGGATCCATATGGATCTGAGGTTTCCCCGGAGAGTCATAAACCAAGAGGAGTGTCACAGCACCATCGAACGATGCCTCCACAGAGGTGAGGGGCACCCGAAGGCGTCACCATCGTCGGTTCCAACAAGGGATGGAACTAGGCTTTGGCCGGGATTGCCACACATGACCTCCGCCTATGCCAAAGCTTCCACTAGCATCACCAACACCACCGACCACTAGAATACTGACCACCACACCACTAGGGACCTAGCCACCGCAACAGCATGCCGCAGACCGCAACCGTCCGACGAGCACGACTTTTGGATCTACAACTACGGACACGAGGGGAGGAGGCGAAGGGAATGACCAGACACCATCCAGATGGAGGCCGGAGCAGCCTAGGTGTCGCTGGTCCGATCTGCTCTCCGATGGCTTGATCTAGAGGACGAGGCCCAGATCCTTGACACACGTGTCAGGGTCAACCCCAACCATCGTCGCGCCTAGGCGAAACCACCACCAAGCATCGCCATCCCGGCCATGGTGCTTCGCCGTCCCAAGGACCAGCAGTACCGCCGCACGGGCTCGCCTCCAACCACCGTGGCACGAGCAGGAGGTGCCCCGCCGCCGCCGTCCGCTGCGCAGGCTTCGCCTGACGACCTCCTCGGGCGGCGGTGAGTTGGCCGACAGTGTTAACGGGGCTAGCTACGGTGGGGGAAGGGAGCCGCCCGTGTCGCCCGAGACATGCGACACGGAGGCGTTTTTTTCTCAACGGGGCGATGGATGTTCCAAACTGACTTGGGTCCAACTGTATGGTCATTGGGTAATAGGTTCTTCCTCAAAAAATAGAAGAATATATTGAACACGTTCAGTATAATCGATTTCAGCCATGTAGAAGGGTGGAAAATAAGCTGCACAACGACTTACATTGATAGAGCATCTAAACCAAACTTGATAATTAGTTATGATGCGAACCAACCTGTGGTTGGATGGTTAGAGGAACTGTGGTATTCCCAGTCCACCAGGGTTCAAATCCTGATGCTTGCATTTATTTTTGGATTTATTTCAGGATTTCCGGCGATGCGCATTCAGTGGGAGGAGACGTTCCCGTCGACGATGAGGCGCCTACGGTGACTTCGTAAATCTCAAGATGATATGCCGGCTCAGTCTTTCGGAGGCGCTCATAGGGATAGGGTGTGCGTGTGTGCGTTCATAGGGGTGAGTGTATGCGCGTGTATATGAGCGCTTGTGTCTGTACTGATGTTCAAAAAAAAATAGGTATGGCACAAGCACGGCCACCACCACAACCTAATTGCAGCCACGAGCACGGGAAAACTACCGCCACGGCTTAGCCCACCGCTGCCACCACCATTGACGTTTTTTTTCGAAAAGGCGGAGTACCTCGGTCTCTGCAGCATGCGATGCACACAACCACCGTGGAATGCGGTAATGCGCGCCTTCATGCCCCGAAATGTGTCTGGACGGCTATGTCCCATGCTCGTCATTCGTTTCTTGTGGTAGTGTGGCCATCAATTTTAATGATGTTGTTGGCAGCAATTTCCATACATGGAAGGGTCTTCGGCAAGGGGATGCATGTCCCTCATTTTGTTCAACATCGTAATAGACATGTTAGCTATTCTTGTTGAATGAGCTAAAGTGGCCAGTCAAATTAGGAGTGTAATTCATCATTGGGTAGAAGATGCCTTGTCCATTCACTGGGAAGAAGATGACAACATACTTTTTATGGATCATGACACCATACTTATTATATGACTTTGAGGAGCTTTCTGGTCTCAAAATTGATTTCTAAAAGAGTGAACTTTTCTATTTCGGTGAAACCATAGACTCGATATCTGAGTATGTCGATAATTTTGGCTATCAACTCTCATATTGATACCTACATAGTTCGATTCACTATCGGCATCTAACTATCGTTCATTAGAAACATGTGAAAGAGAGAACTGAGAAACAACTAGTTAATTAGAAGTTCAAACCCTTATCTTATGTGGGGGCCATCGGTAATTTTGATCAATTTCATCCACATCAATATTGTTTTATACATGTTCTCCTTCTTCCACTTATAAAAAGGGGTTCTACAGAGATTCGACTAGTTTAGATCTAGTTTTTTCTAGCACTGTGATAATGAATCAAGCAAATGTCAGCTGGCTAGGAGAATGTGTTAGAAGGCTTAAAAGTAAGGGGGTCTTGGAAGTAAATATCTTCAGATTGAAAACATCACATTTCTCAATAAATGAGTATATAAACTACTCACTGGTAACAAAATTGTAGCAGAATATCATTTGTAACAAGTACGTGGGTTCTAGAGTCATATCTCAACCCCATTATGAACCCGGTGATTCACTTTTTTTGGTATGTGTTATAGTAACGATATCTCTGCTGCTAATACTTTAGGGAAAAAGTAATTTGCCACGGCTGCAAAAATTGCTGCCATGACAGCGTGTGCATATTTAATATATAAACACATAAAGTACTTGTTGATTAAAAAGTTGTATATGAAATGCCAAATTTGGAAGACATGCATGGTCTAGCTTTTACGGCGGCCTCTCGATCCTGGGTGACTAGTCCGAACTGTTGAATTTCCCTTCGACGAATATGTGACTTGTCATAATGAAGATCATAAAATGTCATTAAAGATTATATGAATATATATAATAAGGAAAATTTGTAGTACATCAACTTAGATACCAAACATATGAACAGGCAACATCTAGCGATAGTGGCGCATAGCAAACATAATAAACCTTCGGGCTGATAGAACCTGCATATGAGCGTTTATGAGCAGAAGGGCACATTTTTATGTCGTGCCAGAATAATCATGTTTCCATGCATACGTTGAATAACTAACAAGTTAATGACCCCACAATAGTAGGTCGCATTCAGCATGTATCTTAAGAACTTAAGTAGAAGGTACACAAAAGGTATGCCAACTCTAGACAACGAAGTCCGGGACAGTCTTAAAAACGACCAAGTATTGTTATACAAAACACGACGACTTCGTTGTTACTGGTTCACTTCTGGGATGCGGATCTCTTGTGCCCGAACAACAAAGGGACACCTTCTCGCATGTAGGCCTTCTGGGCGACGAAGGGCCACCTTCTTGCACGAGCTGTTCTGGGACACTGATTTCTTTTGCCCGGACAACGAATGGCCACATTCTCGCATTAGAGCAGGGAATAGGTCGGGGACCTCCTCATGCCATTTCTGTTGCTGATACCATCGCTCCTCATCAGTTTCTTTCCTTCTATAGAAGGCCTCGTTCGGTTCCATTACATCCTTGATGATGATCCTGGAAAGGGTTTGTCGGATTTATCTAAACTCTACTATGCAATTATCGGGTGTGATTTCCTCATGTATTTTACCGCGTGAACTCATCATGTGGTCATCTTGTGGCTGTTGAAGCCAACAAAAGTTTGTGTTATGGGTGAAGCTTGTAAGCTGGCGTTCTTTTTCCTCTGGGTCCCCGACTTGAAGTATCCTCCATTTGTATTGTAGTCATAGAGAGTGCATCCATAAATGAAGACTTATATTTAAAAACGGAGGGAGTATGCAGGCAGGCAGGAACAAACTGAGGCATCAGCGTTAGCTAAGAGGGTGCTTGAATATGTTTTAGTCCCATGACTAAAAGTAATGGGACTAAAACTTGCTAGCCACACCCATGTTTGGATACAAATACTAAATAGATTAAAATCGAGTTAATGAGCATTTATTATCCTCCAAACCCCCCAATTCAGAACTCGCATGTGTTAAAGGAGAGGAGTTAAATGAGGAGAGAGAGGACTAATCCACATTTTAGTAGGGTTCCCCTGACTAAATTTTTTAGTCTGAAGACTCATTCTAACCTCTCTTTAGTCAGGGGTGATTGAAACTTTAGCCTCTAAAAGAGACTAGTTTTAGTCAGACTAAAAATAGTTCCTTGGATCCAAGCATGCTCTAATCCACGCCTGACTCAAGTAGCATGGTCTTCCTGTGAGAAATCAGTATAGGGAGATCGATCTACGTAAAAAAGTCCAGGACCAGGAGTTACCACTAATTAATCCGTCTCAGTTTTCACGTACGCACATGCAAATGCATGCATGTTCACACACAGATACTGTAAATATAATGAAAGAGAAAGAAAGAAGATAGAAAAAGGTATAGGGAGACCACGCTATAGATGTGATGAGAATATAGACACAAATAACCCGTTTTCTACGCACATACAATAAATGTGATGAAAGTGAAAAATACTCCATCCGTTCCATAATGTAGTACATATATATTTTCTGAAAAGTCAAACTTCGATCAAGCTTGTAGAGAAAACTATTTATACTCCCTTCATTCTAAAATATGGTGCGCCCACGCTTTTCGATGTTCAACTTTGACCGTAAATTTAACCAACAAGACCGACTGGGGCGGAAGAAAAAATTATATAATTGAAATTTTTTTTGAATAAGAATTCACTGGTATAACTTTTGTTCCCGCTGCAGTCGGTCTCGTTGGTTAAATTTGTAGTCAAAGTTGAAGCATGGAAATAGAGGAAACACTATATTTTGGAATGGTCTACCAAATACATAGAGTACGAAAGTACGCCGTCATGTGATGTATCTAAGGATATGTATTTGATATTGTAGATGTATATGCTTTACTCTACAAACTTGGTCAAAGTCTATAAAGTTTGACTTTTAAAAAAATCTATACACACTACATTATGGAATGGACCAACTAGAAGATAAAAAAAGTACTAATAAAATAACCAACCTTTTAACCTATATTTTTGTCAGAGTAACTATAGATGATGGCTATATATGACATGGCGGTTTCATATAGCCATCAACTTTTTTTCTAGAAAAGGAGGATGTAATCCCGACATCTACATCTGGACAATGCATGTAGCCATTTTATTAATTATTCACAATGACCTTACAAAGTAATACATTGGTAAGTCTGGAGCAACCATCTTGGCAACAACTGTCACTACTCATATCTCCTTGATGAAGGGATGCCGAATATCCGAGCCTAATACCAAACAGATATCGCACCAAAGCCTAACATCTAAAGCCGGATGCCCTAGCCTAGCCAAAATACCGGGACTACGTCACACACCGGTCTGGCGCACTCTCAGAAGCCGCCGCCGCGGTCTTCCACCAATCCATCTTCAGAGTAGTACTGACGCACCGACCTTACCAGGCCTGCCGTCGACGCCACCACGGCACCAGACAACGCCACCATCCTGCACGTATATATCCGCACGCGCCCGTCGGTGAAACTCCGCAGCGCCATGCCATCGGGATCCGTCGTCGGCCTTGCGGTATATGTAAAACCGCTCCTCCTCTTGCACCCTCCAGTCAGCTCCTGCCCCAAAACGATGCCCCTAGGAGGGAGAATGACACCGAAGGCGCTGTCATCATCCGATCCAGTAGACCCA
>NC_057803.1:721894510-721902464 GCF_018294505.1 Triticum aestivum | reverse complement strand
CAGATTTAGATTTTAGTGGAGTGTCCTCACGAACGCAGAAGGAAGGTCCGGGCTTGAGGAGATGCTATGGTGGGAAGGGAAGGAAAATGACGGTAGAAAGAGACACCATGCTTTGCTAGTTTTATGCTCCCCGCAAAACAACTAAAATGTCCCGGCGGCAATAGCGCATCTGGTCATTGCAAGACGACGCTTAATTGATGGCTCCAAAGGCATAAAAATTGGGCAAACCACATAGAGATGGATGAAAGTTTGGCTGCATTCGCCTGCAACGGTTGATTAATTAAACATCATACCAATGCTATATATCATGTTTCTCTTGTTAAATTGCAGGTCTCGTGCTTCTCCATAATCTGGTCGCAAAGTACCTCGCAGGGCGTAAAAGTGTTGTGAGAAGATTACATATGAAATGTGGTTCCGACTCCCGACGAAGTCATGTGCAGCCTACTAGCGTTCAAAGTAACGGCAGTTTTTAGGCGCTGGACGGTGCTAATTAAAAGGACGTACTGCCATATTATATCCCCGATCTTGGAAACTAGTAATTCGCAAAAGAAAAAGATCCTGGAAACAAGTAAGCAAAGTGAGATGCTTATGGTAAGCACATCGTCTCTTCATTCCGACAAAATCAACATTTTCTATTGGCATCCCAATTTATTTCAGTAAGGTTCTTATTGGATGTTTTAGTTTCAAAGCTGCCCGTTGATTACGGGAGCATGATTGTATAGAGTACCGTAACACAAATATGACATTTTTCATCCGATCCTCATTCGACACACCAGATCAAACCATTTATGCATGCAGCGAAAGTGCAACGGAGTATTGGATTTCAGATCGTACATCTCAGACAGGAAAATAGCGTATGCATAGTAGTTCCAAAATATATATGCGGCAGAGCCGCAAATAAAATCGACCGATAATTACTTATTTGGATGCAAGTTTCATTGGAGTTCAACTGTTTCGTGCTAGGATTTCTTATTTGGTGAAACAAATGAAGCTACGGACCCGGTGAAACTTAAACAAGTAAGTTTGACTTATGACAAACCTAGAACTTCCAGGTATTTCAGAATGGATATAGTACCAACCAATGATGACAATTAAACAACAAAAATGAGTTTGCTACCTACGTGGAACAAATCAATACACCCAGCTGATTTGGTCTTATATTATGAGATGAAAAAGGGGGTTTCTGCTCTTTTTTTGATTCTTTCGCCGCACATTTCATTATCTTACATAGCGAGTGATAATCACAGGACAGAATAATCACAAGCCAAATTAATGTTTTTACATGAAAAAAATTGCTGGAACAAGCCAGAATCGCAAAATCTCTCTAGCAAAAGAAGGAAAGAAACTCTCTTGCAAGCTGGTGCAAAATCACATTACTTACTTGAAAAATAAGGCGCCCAAGCCCAACAACAGGAATGGAGCCTACTCTTTCCAGTTTTTACCTCCTATTCATCACTTCACGCGCCGAATTGCCGCCATAAGGCTAGCATGGATGTTCGTAGTCCATGGTCCATAGCAACCTGCTCACTATGCTCGCTCGGGTTCACCTTTTTTCCTAGCCCCCTATGGCTGGCTTGCGCGCTGGCTAAAAAAGCGCTGCAATTTTCATATATTGATTTAAAATGAAAACACTAATTAAGAAGGTTCACGAGTTTCAAAAATTCATTCATCTAAAAAATGTTTACTGGTTTAAACAATCAATTTTTTTAAATGTTCATAGATCTAAAAGAATCATGGACAAAAATATGTTAACAATTTCAAAATGATCATGAATTTGAAAAAAATGATCACCAATTATAAAAAGTTCAGGTATATGAAATTTTCATGAATGTGAAAATATATTCGATAATCTTTTTAAAAAACATATGTTGAAATAGAGAAAACATAAAAGGAAAAATAAAATGTAAAAGAAAAATAAGAAATCCAAAAACCAAGCAGAACCCGATAAAAATGTGAAGAAAAATACCAAAAAAGAGTTGGAATCCTCTAGAAGCTTATCAAAATTGGTAGAAAGAGCCCTCCGTGAGGGAGCTCATCACACAGGTATATTAAGCAGAGGACTGTGAGTCACGTAGGGCGAGACCACAATTTGGAGTCGTCTTGTATGACGCTCATCAGTGAGAGCGGCTATGTCTCGTCTTTGGTTCGACGGAATAGAGCTCGCCTGCAGCACCCATTAGATGGGCCAGACCCAGCACGCGACGGGAGACTTTTACTGTTAGCGGGCCTAACACACGTACGAACAAGCTATTTAGGTTCTTCCCTCACTTTTTTTGTCGTTTTAATTTTATTTACAATTCTAAAAATGGAAAATATATTATATTTAAATTTTAAGAAACACTCATTATGACTTGAAAAATGTTCACGTAGTGATACTAAAATGTTCGTGGAACTTTTTTTTATAGGATTAAAAAAATGTTTGTGACATTCAAATAAAATATATGTGACATTTCTGGAAAATGTTTCTAGAATGCAAAAAAAAATGTTCATATAATTCAAAGAAATGTTTTGTGCCATTCAAAAAATGTTGATGAGTTTCACGTACTTTAAAGTGTATGTAATGTCAGACTTTTTTGACACTAGTGCAGTGTCCCAAAACTTCTTACATTATGGGACGGAGCGGGTAGATTCTAAAGAAGAGTGTATGTACTTAACTTGTCATCAGTCAACCATAAAGTGATTATGAGTTTTTGAAGCGGAAATTGATTGCTCGTTTTTTAGAAGTGCGGAAGTTGATTACTCTGCTAGTGCTAGTCCAAACCAGAGACCAATTTGAAATGGCACCGTTGCATAGTTGGATGGCAGTGCCAGGTCTACTAAATGGTTGACAACCGAAATAGTGAATTGGCATATACTGACATAAGACCATGTCTTCACAAACTACAGATTACAGAGAAGTTAATTTCTTGAACTGAAAACTGAAATCGCAAAGTTAAAATCATCTATGCATAGCCACATAGGATGTTACATGTGGAAGAACGGGCAGTCATAGCAGGCATATATGAATGGATGAAATTCAGTATGCCAAACTTGATCGGTAGCTTGCATCCTCAATTTCCCTCCCATACCTACAAATCAGAGTACACATACAGTGGCAGTCCCCGAAAAAACAAAAGAAAAAAAAATAGAAATGGTAGCGACAAACAGAGAATACCCACTAGAGATCTTATCATGGTGCCATGAGTATCCGAACACTACTTTGTTGGAGTTCAGGAAACTAGTACTTATTTGAGATCAACGGTGAAACACCGATTATCATCAAGCCCAACCAATTATCATGTTTTGAAGAAACAGAAAGCTCACAGTACTACTCCCTTCATTCCTAAATATAAGTCTTTTTAGAGATTTCAATGCGAACTACATACGGATGTATATAGACGTACTTTAGAGTGTAGATTCAATTATTTTGCTCCGTATGTAGTCCGTAGTGGAATCTCTAGAAAGACTTATATTTAGGAACGGAGGCAGTAGTAAATAAAGCAAAACAACAATATTCATTGGCGGGCAATAGAACATGCTCTGCTTTTTCATTTAAGTATGGATATAAGAACAAGATGTGTAAGAGAACATAAAAGATTAAAACAACAGTTGGAGACTTAAGAAACATCGCAGGGTGCAATTTTGGGTGGGTTTGGAAAGCCGGCATTCCTCTAAAGATCGAAATCTTTATCTGGCAGTTGTTCCAGGATTCTATTCTTACTCGAGATGTGATGAAAAAAAGGGGGTGGAAAGGGAACCCGAAGTGTTCATTCTATGGGGAGCGTGAAACTTCCCAACATCTCTTTTTTACCTGTCCTGTAGCTAAGGTGACCTGGAGAGTTACTGCTTGCATGCTCGACACTGATTTGTGTCCGAACAGCTTGTGGCAGGCTTATTCTTGGTGTTATGTATACTTCCCGAATGGGGAGATCTTTTATACAGTTGGCATATCTGCGCTTTGCTGGGCTATCTGGACCTGTCGCAATAGTGCTACGTTCGAATCTAAGCAATTGAAAACGCCTTTTGAATGTTGTTTCTCTATGTGCGTTTTTCTCTGTTATTGGGCAGGTTTGTTGAAGCAGGAGGATGCGGTGGATCTGCGAGCAGGAGTAAACATGTTGAAGAACAGTGCATCGAGGATGATGCGCATCTACACTACGACCAAAGACTGAGAAACTCGCTGGAGAAATAAACGAGGAGTAAAGATGCGTCTCCAGGGGTGGTGTCTTTCTTCAGGTGGAATCATTGTGTTTTGAGTTTATGTTCATCCTTGGAGTCTTCCCCTGCGTGGGACTATCTTTTGGTGCTCGTTTGTGAGCAGTCTAGGGGGTAGCCCTGTCTGAATTGCATACTTATTTGGTGTCGTCGGGTTTTCGTCCTATAGTGGGTTATCTCGATGGCGAGTGCTCACAGTAGGTTTCCCGGCGGTGCTTGAACTCGCTCTCCCCTCTCCCGCCTCATTCTGTGGACTTGGTTGTATTTCCGTTATGTTGCAGTAATGGAAAGAGGTTTTGCCCAGTTCAAAAAAAAAACAGTTGGAGACTTGGAGTCTGCCACCACAGAACAGCTGAACAGCAAGGCTGTGCACGTCTGTGCATCGGGTCTAGAAACTGGTGCATTCGACAGCTAGATGTAAAGAACGCATTCTTGCATGGTGTTCTAGAAGAGGAAGTGTTCATGAGACAACCTCCTGGGTATGAAAGCTTAAAATTTCCACGTCATGTTTGTAAGCTTGATAAGGAACTATATGGACTGAAACAAGCACCTAGAGCTTGGTGCTCGCATCTGTCATTGAAGTTGCAGTCACTAGGTTTTCTTCCTTCCAAGGGTGATACATCATTGTTCTTTTACCATCGTCATGGGATTACTATCTTTATGCTCATTTATGTTGATGATATTGTTGTTACAAGTTCATCATCTAGAGCAGTAGAGGCCCTCCTCAAGGATTTGAATAAGGAGTTTGGTCTCAAAGACTTAGGTAATCTTCATTTCTTCCTCGGGATTGAGGTAAAAGTTGTGCCAAATGGTATTGTGCTTTCACAAGGGAAGTATGTGCAAGAAATTCTTCAGAGGATGGGGATGAAAGGCTGCAAACAGTCGTCCACACCATTGTCCACCTCTGAAAAATTGTCCCTCCATGATGGGGAGGTACTTAGCGCAGAGGATGCCACCAGGAATAGGAGCATTGTAGGAGCTTTCCAATATTTGACATTGACTCGACCAGATATTTCTTATTCAGTCAATGAAGTTTGTCAGTTCTTACATGCTCCTACTGCTGGGCATTGGACTACAGTAAAAAAGATTCTCAGGTATCTGCAAGGAACTAAGGATCATGGACTCAGACTTGGCAAGTCAGATTCTTAGTAAGTGATTTTCAGATGAAAATTGGGCAGGCTGTCCTGATGACAGAAGGTCCACAGGGGGTTTTGCAGTATTTCTTGGCAGTAACCTGATTTCATAAAGTGCTCGTAAGCAACCCACTGTCTCTCGATCAAGCACAGAGGCAGAGTATAAGGCTTTAGCCAACGCAACTGCTGAAGTGATTTGGGTTCAGAACTTGATGGCAGAATTGGGTATCATCATCCAAAGGCAGCCTCACTTTGGTGCGATACTCTTTGTGCTACATACCTATCTGCCAATCCTATTATTCATGCCAGTACAAAGCATATCGATATTGATTATCATTTTTTCTGTGAACGAGTGGCTGGCAAACTGTTGAATATCAGGTTCATTCCTACTGGTGATCAGGTAGCAGATGGTTTCACCAAGCCACTCACTCTGCGGCAGTTAGAATCTTTCAGGCACAATCTCAACTTGGATAGTTGTAATTGAGGGGGAGGGACAATGCTTCGGTGCGTTAAGGCACCTACCTTTATGTCTATGACATGTGGGTCCAACAGATGGCTGGCCCACATGTCAGTGACCCAAAGGCAGGTGCCTTAAGCTGTGTCCGAGGGGGAGTGTTAAACATTGTATTCTCTATGTATATACACGGTGTTTGTATAAACCGTGTGTATCACGTTAGAGGCGTGCGTATATCGTGTTGTGTTGGTTAGGCAGGTAGGATCGATCTCTCTTGACGTTGTAGTTATCCCGTAGATAGATGAGATCGATCATAACCTCCCGATCTCTGTGTAATCTCTTCGGCCTTGTGCCTATTTAACTCGCACGCGCCCCTGCCTAGCGGTATGCGTTTAACCCATCTTTTCACATTCAATTCTGCCATTAGTGCTCAGTACCAAGCAGCTGCAAAACACTGTTCTCATTGGTGCTTGGGTATGGACACACGGGCGCTCGTGCTCTAGTCAGTCGGTCAGTCTCTCTCACGCGTGCCTTGCATTTCGACTGGATGCCAAGGCAATCTTGAATGGTGTGTCTTGGTAAATGGAAAACATATCACGGACGTGCCGACAGGCATCAAACTAAAACTTGTACTACTCAAATTTGTACAACAAATTAAGGCGGACACTACATTTTTCTCTCATTAGTATTTGGATTTTTATATAAGAAAGTAAAACTAGTCTAGTCTAGTCCTCGCCGCCCGTTGTCCGTGTTCCACGTCCCACTCTTCATCTGAAGGGGGCACGTCCGTGTCCCACCTCCTACCCTTCCTTCGTCGAGCCGTCGACATCGCTAGTGGAGGTGAGGTTGACGATAGACGTATCGGCCTCGACCTCGCTGCGGCCCGGTGCGAACGACGTCAAACTATTAATGCTGGGAGCGTTCCCGACGTCATAGCCTGTGTTGCCTCCATGTCTGTTTCCGCCGTGATCTTCTTGAACAAGTGGTCGCACCCTGCCGCCGCGCTGATTGAATGATGCACCTTTGACCTTGATGCTACAGTGCCGGGTTATGTCCGCTCTAGTGAATGTGGCACCCAAGCGGAGGCACGGTTGGAGCAGAGGCACCAGAGAGGATGTTTGGTGGGGCCGAGCAAGCGCACCGGACATGGCATGAGTCCGAACGCCAGCAAACCACCCTGGGTTTGGTGCTGGTTTGCAGGATTTCAGACGCTTGGACACATTCGCGGACATTTGTGCCACGACATTGTGGGGCAAAAAACATACAGACACCACGGCCAAATGTGTAGGGGCTATTTGCTGTATAGCTTTGGAGGTGCCCCAAGTATGTTTTGTTTTCTGTCCCTTTTTCTAATTGCAAGAGATTCCACAGCTTTGTCTTCTACAAGTCTCGCAGATAAGCAACAACAAATAACTTCTCCAACCATTCTTTACAAAGCAAATTATGAGCAATTATCGCCGAACCTCTAAAAGCCCCCCCCCCCACCTCCTCTATACATCGAGACGATGGGATGATCAATGATCGATTGCAAAAATACGATCTAATCAGCCCTCTTAAACATGTCTGGTACTTTCGGGGTATCCAGCACCCCTCAAATCCAGCTCATAACTTTGATGGATATGGGGAGACCCAGGGGTATTCGTATGCGTCCCCCACGTCGGAAGGAGGGGGGCACCAAAACCCATCAGTCTCCTCCCCCGGTTAGGTTAGGACCCGGAGGACACATTTATAGTGCCGCTTTGGCGCACCTTCCAATGGACAAAATCCAGTTATTTAAGCCGGCCCGCGAGGCAACCTAGCCCCATCACATAGCCATCCAGGGGCAGAGCCAGGATTTGAACCATTGGAGGGGGGGGGGGAGGAAAATGCCCGTGCAAGAAATTCAGGACCAAAGTATATTGATTCTAGGATATAGCATTAATATCAAACAAACAATGTCAATTTTTTTCAGCAATAACATTGAAATAGCTACATTTTTTATTATCTTGGATGTATACCTACGCACGACAGGCCCATCAAACCATCAAACGTAAGGTTTGTAGTGATTTCACTCCAAAAATGTATACATGTCACTCTGCATTCTTATCAGTAGACTAGGTGCTTAAAACAAATGGCTTCAATAGTTAGTTGTTGGCTATCTCGACCCCCACATCGCCTCCCGCTAGGGCGACTC
>NC_057803.1:721890274-721894500 GCF_018294505.1 Triticum aestivum | reverse complement strand
CCCCCCCCCCACCTCCTCTATACATCGAGACGATGGGATGATCAATGATCGATTGCAAAAATACGATCTAATCAGCCCTCTTAAACATGTCTGGTACTTTCGGGGTATCCAGCACCCCTCAAATCCAGCTCATAACTTTGATGGATATGGGGAGACCCAGGGGTATTCGTATGCGTCCCCCACGTCAGAAGGAGGGGGGCACCAAAACCCATCAGTCTCCTCCCCCGGTTAGGTTAGGACCCGGAGGACACATTTATAGTGCCGCTTTGGCGCACCTTCCAATGGACAAAATCCAGTTATTTAAGCCGGCCCGCGAGGCAACCTAGCCCCATCACATAGCCATCCAGGGGCAGAGCCAGGATTTGAACCATTGGAGGGGGGGGGGGGGAGGAAAATGCCCGTGCAAGAAATTCAGGACCAAAGTATATTGATTCTAGGATATAGCATTAATATCAAACAAACAATGTCAATTTTTTTCAGCAATAACATTGAAATAGCTACATTTTTTATTATCTTGGATGTATACCTACGCACGACAGGCCCATCAAACCATCAAACGTAAGGTTTGTAGTGATTTCACTCCAAAAATGTATACATGTCACTCTGCATTCTTATCAGTAGACTAGGTGCTTAAAACAAATGGCTTCAATAGTTAGTTGTTGGCTATCTCGACCCCCACATCGCCTCCCGCTAGGGCGACTCGGGCGGAGTCCAAAAAACTAGCCGCCGCCAGCTCGCACTCCCTCCTCCCCTCCCTCCGCCGCCGGCGGGGGATGCCGCCGGTCTAAGCGCGGGGGCCGATGACGGTGGTGGAGGACATCGCCTCTCTCCCGCGTCTCTGGGGTTGTGCGAAACCCTGATTCGTATGGAGGCGCGCCCGACCCGATCTGTGGCATGGCGGCGTCAGAGGTGGAACGGACTGCAGGCGCGGCGGCAAGTCCTGTTCGGGCAGCGATGGTGCTGTGGTCGGCGGCGGTGGTGCTGTGGTCGACGGCGGCGGCGGCGCGCCATCTGCCTTTGGATCGGCGGTTTGGAGGGCCTGGTGGTAGCGTCGGCGGCACCTCCATTCAGATCTGTTCTGGACGGTGCAGCCGGCAGTGGTGGTCATCTCTTTCGCCAGAGGTGGTCGGCCCGCGGCTGGGTGCTCGGATCTCGAGATTCGTCATCTAGTCCCGGCTACGAGTCGGGGAGACATAGTTGCCGGTGAAAACCGAGCCGTTGGTGCGCGATGGCGGAGTTTTGCCTCGTTACCTTGATGAAGGCATCGTCATGTAACTGTTGTCGACCCACTTGTGTGTTGGGGAACGTAGTAATTTCAAAAAAATTCCTACGCACATGCAAGATCATGGTGATGCATAGCAATGAGAGGGGAGAGTGTTGTCCACGTACCCTCGTAGACCAAAAGCGGAAGCGTTAGCACAACACGGTTGATGTAGTCGTACGTCTTCACGATCCGACCGATCAAGTATCGAACGCACGGCACCTCCGAGTTCAGCACACGTTCAACTTGATGACGTCCCTCGAACTCCGATCCAGCCGAGCTTTGAGGGAGAGTTCTGTCAACACGATGGAGTGGTGACGATGATGATGTTCTACCGACACAGGGCTTCGCCTTAGCACCGCTACGATATTATCGAGGTGGATTATGGTAGAGGGGGCACCGCACACGACTAAGAGATCTCAAGGATCAACTGTTGTGTCTATGGGGTGCCCCCTGCCCCCGTATATAAAGGAGCAAGGGGGGAGGCGGCCGGCATAGGAGGAGGGCGTGCCAAGGGGGGAGTCCTACTCCCACCGGGAATAGGACTCCTCCTTTCCTTGTGGGAGTAGGAGAAGGGAAGGGAGAAGGAGAAGGAAGGAAGGGGGCGCCCCCCCTCCCTAGTCCAATTCGTACTAGTCCATGGGGAGGGGTGCGGCCACCCTTTGGGGCCTTTCTCTCCTTTCCCGTATGGCCCATTAAGGCCCAATACGAATTCCCGTAACTCCGAAAAATACCCGAATCATTTGGAACCTTTCCGATGTCCTAATATAGTCGTCCAATATATCGATCTTTACGTCTCGACCATTTTGAGACTCCTCGTCATGTCCCTGATCTCATCCGGGACTCCGAACTCCTTCGGTACATCAAAACACGTAAACTCATAATATAACCGTCATCGAACTTTAAGCGTGCGGACCCTACGGGTTCAAGAACTATGTAGACATGACCGAGACACGTCTCCGGTCAATAACCAATAGCGGAACCTGGATGCTCATATTGGCTCCCACATATTCTACGAAGATCTTTATTGGTCAAACCGCATAACAACATACGTTGTTCCCTTTGTCATCGGTATGTTACTTGCCCGAGATTCGATCGTCGGTATCTCAATACCTAGTTAAATCTCGTTACCGTCAAGTCTCTTTACTCGTTACGTAATGCATCATCCCGTAATTAACTCATTAGCTACATTGCTTGCAAGGCTTATAGTGATGTGCATTACCGAGAGGGCCCAGAGATACCTCTCCGACAATCAAAGTGAAAAATCCTAATCTCGAAATACGTCAACTCAACAAGTACCTTCGGAGACACCCGTAGAGCTCCTTTATAATCACCCAGTTACGTTGTGACGTTTGGTAGCATACTAAGTGTTCCTTCGGTAAATGGGAGTTACATAATCTCATAGTCATAGGAACATGTATAATTCATGAAGAAAGCAATAGCATCATACTAAACGATCAAGTGCTAAGCTAACGGAATGGGTCAAGTCAATCACATCATTATCCTAATGATGTGATCCCGTTAATCAAATGACAACTCATGTCTATGGTTAGGAAACTTAACCGTCTTTGATTCACGAGCTAGTCAAGTAGAGGCATACTAGTGACACTCTGTTTGTCTATGTATTCACACATGTATTATGTTTCCGGTTAATACAATTCTAGCATGAATAATAAACATTTATCATGATATGAGGAAATATATAATAACTTTATTATTGCCTCTAGGGCATATTTCCTTCATTGTGCTGCTTCGGGGGAAACCCCTAGGATCTGGTCTTCCAGATTGGACCATGGCGGTACTATGGTGCCGTTTCTCTCTTGGGAGTATTGTTTGTGGAGCAGCGCTGGAAGACAGAGGCAGGTGGTTGAGTGGCTTCCTCTTGCACGGAGCTTCGGTAGAGCTGTCAAGTCATGCCTGAGCGACAGGTGCTACGTTGAGTCATGCCTGGTTGGCAGGTGCTACGCACGACAAATTTTCCAGAGTCGTCACGTCTGAACGGACGAGCGCAGGGCGGTGGCGCCATTGGGCGCCGTGGTGGCGTCAACGGATGTATAGATGGGCAAGGATGATGCGGATCTCTCTCTGAAGATGGATCAGCGGTCCGATGAAGATGGTGCTACGTCTTGAGCTTGCGTTGGTTTTCCTTGAAGAGGAAATGGTGATGCAGCAAAGTAGCGTAAGTATTTCCCTTAGTTTTTGAGAACCAAGGTATCAATCCAGTAGGAGGCTCCTCAAAAGTTCCACACACCTACACAAACATACAAGAACCTCGCAACCAATGCAATAAAGGGGTTGTCAATCCCTTCACGGCCACTTGCGAAAGTGAGATCTGATAGAGATAATATGATAAGATAAATATTTTTGGTATTTTTATGATATAGATTAGAAAAGTAAAGATGCAAATAAAAGTAGATGGAAAACTTATATGATAAAAGATAGACCCGGGGCCATAGGTTTCACTAGTGGCTTCTCTCAAGATAGCATAAGTATTATGGTGGGTGAACAAATTACTGTGGAGCAACTGATAGAAAAGCGCATAGTTCACTACTAGGAAAATGCTTATATGTAGACATTTAGCAGTAGCGTTGGTTAGATACCCCTCGCTACTGCTATTTAGCAGTAGCGCCGGCCAGGACCAGCGCTACAAGCGCACGTTAGCAGTAGCGCTGGATTTCACGGCCAGCGCTATTGCTAATGGGCCACGCTCTCGGCCCCCCATTGCAACTTTAGCTATAGCGCTGGGCCTCCTCCCCCGCGTTGCCGCTAAGCCCACCTCTGCTTCCTCCCGCGCCGGCCCGCGCACCACCCCTCTCCCCTCACTCACACTCACACGCTCACACCAAATCGAATCCCTCAATCGTCCCCCGATCCGGCCGCCGCCCCCACGTCCTACTCCGGCCGCCCTCCCCCACGCGGGCCCCTTTTCCTCCGTCGGCCGCTCTTCCCCGCGCCGGCCCTCCTC
>NC_057803.1:721863685-721890234 GCF_018294505.1 Triticum aestivum | reverse complement strand
CTCCACCGAGAGGTACTCCTCCCTCCTTCCTCCTCCTCCCTCCCTCCCTAGTTATAGTTATTCTAGAGTAGTTAATTATTTTGAATCCTAGTTGAAAAAATGTAGGTTTTTAGAATAATGTAGGTGTTTTAGTTAAATTTTTAGTTGTTTTATTTAAATGTGTAGGTGTTTTAGTTAAAAATGTAGGTTCTTAGAATAATGTAGGTGTTCTTAGAATAATGTTGAATTTGTTTTAAGTGTATTTAAAAGAGTTTTAGGTGTTTTAGTTGTTCTAGGTGTAGTTAACAGAATTTTAGGTGGTTTAGATGTTTTAGGTGTGGTTAACAGAATTTTAGGTGTTTTACTTGTTTTATGTGTAGTTAACCGAATTCTAGGTATTTTTTTAGTTAAAGCAATTGTTGTTATTTTTTTAGTTAAAGCAATTTTTCCTGTTATATGCAAATTTGCAGTGGACATGTCATATTTTGAACATGTCAGATTTTGGAGATGTCATATTTTTCCGAGTGGCCTATATTTTGCCAGAAATGTCGATTCGTTTACGTTCTGGCAAATTTCAGGCGCTCGATTGGTCCTGTTTTTAGCAAAGGTCATGCCAAATTTTGCTAAGTGTTTATTAATTTTGTTTTCATAATTAAGAATTTTGTTCTCGACGTCGACGATGCCTATCCCGCATCCTCGTCGTCGACTCAGCGGAGGACTCCTGGTTGAGCCGAGGGGCCATGTCCGGGACTGGGCTCCTCCGGGCTGGTACTGGGTTGTGCTACCTTCTGGTGAGCGTAGCTTAGTGAGGAGCCAACCCGTCGTCGGCCCGGAGCTTCTTTGGTGGCGGTCACGTGGGCCTGCCTCGGTGGAGAGGCTTGAGTCCCCTGCGCAGGTGGTACAACACCGTGTCACGGAGGAGAACGCGCACGTCCAGCGCTACTTGCTTGCGTTGGTGAACTGCCGGTTCTCCAATACCTGGCAGATTCTTTAGGGATCTCACCGGAGCTATGATCCGGTGATGGTTCCTTCTTTTTGGGTGTCCACCATGGCCCACTGAACCTAGAGGAGATATTATTCGAGATGTATTAGTGATATTATATGATGATCTTTGCTACAAACTACTATATATGTATTCGATGATGGATTATTAATTATCTATTAGTTATTTGCTTATTGAGTGCAAAAGATGAGCGCGGTTTGTGCTACAAACTACTATATATGTATTCATGATGGATTATATGATGATCTTTGCTACAAACTACTACAAACTACAAATTTTAGGTGTTTTAGTTGTTATATGATGATCTTTGCTACAAACTACTATATATGTATTCGATGATGGATTATTAATTACTATTAGTTATTTGCTTATTGAATGCAAAAGATGAGCGCGGTTTGTGCTACAAACTACTATATATGTATTCATGATGGATTATATGATGATCTTTGCCACAAACTACTACAAACTACAAATTTTAGTTGTTTTAGTTGTTATATGATGATCTTTGCTACAAAGTACTATATATGTATTCGATGATGGATTATTAATTACCTATTAGGAAATGTCTGACGACGAAAGGGAATTCGCTATGTGCGATTACTCCGAAGATGAGCGCGATCTGTGCGACAGGCCTCACCTGGTAGAAGGTCGGCGCTTCAGCATCAAGCTCCAAGAGACTTTCGATGTTGATACGGTACGCAACGATGACAAGTGTTTTTTGTTATTTTTGCATGACTTCTCTGCTTCTTCAACGTGTAATTTCCGTCTTTTACAATTCGACTAGCTTATCCCATGCCATACAAGACGCTATGTCTTGGAGAAGATGGGTTTTGAAGATCATGAAAGCATGGAGACAAAGATAATTCAACTAAGGACCCATCATGGTTATGATTTTGCTGTAAAACTATACAATTTTGTGAACTCATCCAGTTTTGGTTGCCCGAATTGGGAAGCCCTTTCCAAGGCGTATGATTTTCATGAGGGTATGCTTCTCACCTTCGATCTTAGTGATCCTAACATCGACGAAAATGATATGACCATTTGGGTCCTTGTTGACACGCTTCCAGTTCTACCACTGTGTGAATTTCTTAAACATATTTACCAAGTAATTTATATTGTTTATTTCAAAATATTAGACAGCTTATTTTCATTCTTCAAAAAATGTACGGAAGATGGTAGACAGAACCTACTACTACAATGATGAAGCACAATTAACTTATAAGGAGAAAGATGGTTTTATCGCATTTTTTACTGATCTTGAGAATTACAATAGCTATTATCGAATTCCTCAAAATTATGGTCAATATGTGCCACTAGTGCACGCGGTGTGCTACGGTAACATCAATGGAGATAGCATGGTAAGATTTTCTACTATTACGACATCCATGCATCTTTTGCATAAATTTTTCTAAAACTAAACTACATTGCTAACTACAAAGTTATTACTATGTTTCTGAACAGAAAATTCTGATGGATTGTGTGCCTCATCTGATGTTGCCAAGAGGTCGCGTTGATGTTATGAGCTTACAGCCACCACGGCCAGGTCAGCCGTAGTATCCACATCACTCCTGTCCATACCGGATTTCTAAAAGCGAGGAAGCCATGATAATAAATGATTGGAAAAAATGTTTTGACCATCGTAGAGAGCTACTTGGAAGCAACATTGTGCGTAGGCCAAGACTTGGAGATAGGATGATCTCCGTTCTTCATTATGGAGAGTCCAGTTTACTTAATGAATAGTCAATGTCTATCTTGCACTACTAGGGAAAAGCCTAGCAGCAGCGCGGGTTTTGGGCCTGTCAGTAGCGTGGGGACCGGCGCTACTAATAAGGCGCTACAGCTAACGTATAACAGTAGCGCCTGTTGTCCCACGCTACTGCTATACATGAATAACTGTAGCGCTCTTTAGAAAAGGGCGCTGCTGATATTATCTGCAGCGCTGTTTACAGGGAAGCGCTACTGGTAAGGCGGCGCTACTGCTAAATTCCCCCCCCCCTCGCTACTACTAGTTTTATTAGTTTTTTTCCTGCATATTTGTTTTGTATTTGAATAGGCTTTATACAATAATCTTTAGCATATCATACACATACAAATGTAATCATAGCATATACATACAAGTAGTCTCATCAAATCATGTCATCATCATCCAACACAAAGTGGTCTCTCGTCATCATCTCGAAAATAGCGATACAAGTCTCGATTACTTGCAAATACATCGTCATCCATCTAAACAATGATATACGCGAGAAGAGCTATCACTTTGAGTACATGAGTTTGTATCCCTCTCTCGCATTAGCGTGAACCTAAACTAACTACTGCCTGTCGCTCGGAAACCGGTACACCTGGGTCTGACACTCCGGCCACTTGTCGTATATATACTCCTGGCGTAGCACTTCTTCGCCATCTATGATCTATGCACCTGCATCGTCACATGAGTCGATGATATGCAACATATATAGTTGAGCAACTGAAAGAGACAGACTTGGCAAAAATAGAAACAACATATCATAAGCATAAATAACAAAGTTCATCGTACCCAAAATGCCCTAACTAGAGTGAATTTCACTAGTCGAGGAGAAGGACGGTTTAATTACATCACAAATAAAGTTTCACCGTGCATAACTCAAAGTTTTGTCATACAGAAAGTATGGACTAAACGGACACATTGTCATATATCGACAATCACTCCACCATGTTGTGCCATCCATCCATGTCAGGGAGATAGTCCTCGAGCTTAGTGAAAGGCTTCATGTCGAGACGCTGAGAGGCTATCCATGTTCGGACGTCTTCCCGCAACATTTGTCCTTCTCCGTAGAACATCCTTGTTTTTCCGACGACCTCCTTCATGATGATTTGGGCAAGTTCGCGTTGGATGTTATAGAACTCAGCTCGAAGTCGATGATCCTCGATATCTCATATGTCCTTTGCCCATTGCAGAATATGGGCATCGCCAGATCTAGGTGACATGCGAAGGTTCTGGTGGTCCCGTCTGTACTCCAGCATGTGGTGTAGGACATAGAATCCATCATTAAGAGAATCGTTCGGTTGCTGGATGCAGCAGAAGTCGGTCTTATGGCTGAAGGCGACCCTGCCGCCCCTTCTCTTCTTGTCCCTGACCTCTCCACCTCTTGCTTGGTAGTAAAACATAGCACTATCGAGAACATCCTTGATGTGGGTGTAATCCATTTTGTGAATGTTCTTCGACGAGTCCAAGTAAAGAGCGTGGGAGAATCGGCGGTAGAGGATGATGAGGACGGCGCGCCCGCCGCTGCGCAAAATAAGTACACCTCAAATTAATTAGCCTCCACCGTGCAAATGAATGATTGAAATCGAAGGAAGGATAGCAGCGCGGATGACTTACATGGAATGATAAGGCACGAGAATCGCCTCCTTGTCCTTATTGGCGAGCATGAAACTGACGATGTAATCCCTCGCATATTCACCGTGCTTTGCGCAGACTCCCAAGAAGCCCTCGTGCATGTAGTTCAGGTCAGCGGCACAGATATGAGGTATCTGCTCAACCCCGATGATGTAGTTCATGTGCAAGGCATAAAGGCGGACAAACGTAAAATCCAGCTTTTTCACGTGAAACATGTCGAATATGTAATCGAATCGGAGGAAGAACTTATCCGCGGGGAAGCTGTCGACGTACGACATTTGCCGCGGAATGTTAACCACGTAGAGTGGGTATCCTGGATCTTTCGAGGCAATGAGGCCTTTCTCTACCAGCAGCACATTGTCATGAAGTCTCCTTAGATCACCGAATCTGGCCCATAGCGCTGTTGCAGGTAGGATTGGTTGACCGAGGATATGCCATTTATCCGCATCGGGGATATCTATATGGTCCTGAAGCCGAGGCTGCTGAGGCGGCTGGATCATAGAATCAGCTTTTTTGCCTTTCCTCGCTCGCTTCCTAGACTTCTTTACTACCGGAAGGTCGTCCATAATACGTTGAGACGGCAATTCAGGCACCGATTCATGACGCTCAAACCCTGAGGAGGCGCCAGTATAGACATACTGTTCAGCGCCACCGTCGTCCTCATCCTCATCCATGGCGACGTCATCAGCGACGAATGGAGCCTCCTCCTTACCCCGTCCGCTATCACCCAACCCGACACCCGACGCTAATTGGGTAGGTGGGGTGTTGATGTTCATACCTTGCTAAGGCTGCGTGCTCGTGGGTGTGCTCCCGACCGCCTCCAGACGAAGCAGACTCTTTGGCCACAACAGGACCCACCCATTGCAACAATCACCAAACCGCCGCTGTGTCTCCTCGTCATCCACCAGTAGTATTGGAGGAGGAAAATTCTCGTGGCCCGGTTCGACACTGGCCACGGAAACCTAGAAGACGTTCGGGGGGATCGGCCGGCTATGAAACAACGGTCCTTCGGCTCCATTATCGTCGCCTTCCCCACGTCCACCTTCTGGTCGCCGATGGTGTACAATATGGTGCACGGGGTTTCGTCGGGCTGCAAAGAGAAGTCTGCGATGTGAGACATCCAAAAGGCAATGAAAACGGGATATTATACATTTATCTTGAAGGGGGCGGTGTGAAAAATACCGTGAGGGCGTCGAGCTCAGCCAAAGACGAAGCACCGCCGAGCACGTCCGGTGCGGGAGCCGGTGCGGGAGCAGATGCGGGAGCAGGTGCGGGAGCCGGTGCGGGAGCCGATGCGGGAGCAGGTGCTCCCAAGAAGTCAGCAAGGGGAAAGTCCTCTGCATTTTTTTCAGGATTTTGCCTTGTCCAAGTGAAAACGCCCGTCACCAAGGAAGTAGACAAATCTGCAACCACCTGTTTTGCGGCAGCTACCGCTATTGCGACTGTCTGAGATTATTTCTTCTCAACCGCAATCTCAACCTTCTTGTCGATGTTTTCTTCAGTTAACCTCCGTCTTTCCTTTCTCTCCTCCGTGGTCTCATGGTAGTACTTCTTCCACGTGGCGCCGTTTGTGACACCGTGCACGCGTTCATACGACGGTCGAGTATCCACCGGTTGTCGTTTCAATATGTTCAACGTCCGGTTGAATGGAGTGTCCCACTTGGGCCTCGCCAATGCCTCAGACGGCGAGTTGCTTTCGGCCGCAATCCGGTGCTGCTCATGACTAACGTGTGCAGTCGAATTGATCAAAACCTAAAATTACCAGCAGTCTCATGAACTCCGTAATGACCGGTGTTGTCTCGTAAACCTTATTCACTGGGTCCCAACGGTGCCGGGCCCTCAGGACGTCACGCTCCTGCGGGATGATGAAATCCGCCAAGGGGTCTGGGATGCCCAGACTCGCAGCTTCCGCGTCCTCCTTGGCCCATTTGGACCTCTTTCCACCGTAACCACAGCTTCCGAGGTGGTGGCTCCCAATGTTCCTCTCTTGAAGCCCCTTCATGTACTTAGACTTTTTTTTGGCAGCTTCGGCCTCGCAAGCCTCCTTGAATATTTGAAATTTCTCTTCCGTGATTGTCGGATTATCCTTTACAATCTCAGAGTAGGGTTCCTTCTCGTTGATGATCTTTGCTTTCACTCGAGTTTTCCAGGCGGCCAACGCATCGCTAAACTTGGTCATGGCGTGTTTGTTTATCTTCTTCATTGCCGGGTCCTTGTCTGGATCTTCATAATCCTTCTCATTCCGGCCCGGGAACAAGAATATCTGGTGAAACTTCTTTAGGAGGGAGCTCCTCATATTTTCTATCTTCTGTAGTTTCTCATCGTTGATGGTGGCGGTTGTCCGTACGATGCAGCCTATTTGATTGCCGTAGCACGCGCGCGCTTCATCGGGCGCCTTTGGCTCAAAATTGCCGTCGTCCACCTCCGTGACCACCAGTCTAGTAGTCTTGAGTTTGCTAGGAAGCCGTTGCCTCTTTTCTTTCGGTTCTACATCGGCTCCGCTCCCCGAGGCAGCACCGGTCTCAGTCTCAGCGCCGGTCTCGATGCCGGTCTGAGTCTCAGTGCCGGTCTCAGTCTCACCACCGGTCTGCGTGTCGGTCTCAGTCCCCGATGCCACCGGTGGGCCCAGCAACAACATCGGTTTATCGTCGGTAATGCTAAAAAATTCGTCCGCCGCCCGGTAGACGTCGTCACAATCACCATAACCCTTTCCTTCATCGTTGCTAGCCATGTTTCCTATGATTAAATCTAGTCAATTAATTCTAGACCTAATAAAATAAATAATGACATAAAAAAGGCCTGTTGTTTTGCAGGAATGTTGACTCCTTCCTGGTGCGGCAAATCCCGGGCACTCGATATGTCCTAGTTTGTAGCACAAGTCATGCCGAAAGTCACAGAAAATTTCGGCATGACCTTTGCTAAAAAGTGGACAAATCGAAAACCTGAAATTTGTCGGAACAGAAATGAATCGACATTCCGGCAAAACATAGGCCACTCAGCATCATTCCCTGGAAACAGTGTTCAAATATCCCTCTTCGACACCGCAACACATGTCCAAATATACACGAGCAACCACATGTCCAAATTTCACAAGCTAATTCAAAAACAAAGTACACAAAAAATTCATTTAACTACTAATAGAACAAAATTCAGTTAACTTTAGTGCTCTATAATGATGAAAGGAAAAAAAATTCAGTTAACTACTAATTTCATTCATTTAGGTTATTCATTTAACATCACCTAATTAACCTACTATACCACTACTACTAGCAGCACTACTAACCTAATTAACCTAGCAAAACTCTAGTGCCCTAACTGAAAAACATCTAATTAACATCTCCTAGTACCACTATTGCTTTAACCTAATTAACATCTACTTGTATCACTATATACTATACAAGCAGCATCTACCCTAATTAAACCCTACTGCCCTAACTAAATTTTGTTGTAAACCAATTTTTTTGCTCTAAACTAATTTTTGCTCTAACTTCTACTACTTAACATCCTTTGCTCTAAACTAAATTTTTAGCTATAAA
Organism: Triticum aestivum; assembly: GCF_018294505.1. Classification (NCBI taxonomy): domain Eukaryota; kingdom Viridiplantae; phylum Streptophyta; class Magnoliopsida; order Poales; family Poaceae; genus Triticum; species Triticum aestivum. The sequence goes on along the minus strand of NC_057803.1, from coordinate 721,882,337 downwards.
CAAACTTTTGCGCTACTAATTTTTTCTCTAAAATGCAGAGAGAGAGGAGTCGGGGGGAGGGGTGGGGGACTTACAAAGAGGATACAGACGGTGGCGGGGAGGTGCTCGGTGACGGGGGCAGGGGCGGAGAGGGCGGGCTCGGGCACGGGCAACGGCGGTCTTGGGCGGGCTCGGGCGGCGGTGAGGTGGAGGGCGCCGACGGTGACGTCGAGGGCGGCCTCGGGCGGCGGCGGTGAGGCTGAGGGCGGCCTCGGGCGGCGGCGGTGAGGATGACGGCGGCCTCAGGGGGAGACGATGAGGTTGCGGGCGTCCACGCCAGCAGGAGACGGCGGCGAAGTGGGGCGACGGTGAATTGGGGAGACGGTGGCGAGGGCGAGGGATTTGGGGAAGAAGTGTGGTGGCCGGGGTGCGGGGGGGAAACCGCTGTTTAAGTGAAACGTAACGGTAGCGCGTTTCCGAAATGCTCTATAGCTAAGTTAGCTACAGCGCGTTTCCTGAAACCCGCTACTGCTATCCCTTTCTCCTTTTTTCCCTTTTTTCTTTTATTTTTCTTTACATTTTATTTTTTTCCTTTCTCCTTTTTCTATTTCTTTCATTTTTATTTATTTTTCTACTTGTTTTTCACTTTATTTTATTTCCGTTAGCAGCAGCGCCTTACACGTAAGCGCACTACAGCTAAGGAGAGTAGTAGTAGCGTTGGGCCAGTATACGCGCTACTGCTAGGTTTGGCTAGCCATGTGCGCCCAGTTCAAACATAGCAGCAACGTTTTTTGCTTGTACGCGCTACTGCTAAAGTCATAGCAGTAGCGCGGTTTATTTACGCGCGCTGCTACTAAATAGCAGTAGCGTTTGATTTTGTACAGCGCTACTGGTAACATTCTGTGTATAAGGTTTTCCCTAGCAGTGTTGTTTTATGATATTTTATCTAAGAGAGGGTAGAGTAGGTCCTATGAGAGGAGTAGGTCCTAGGTAGAATGTGTTATTATGTGCTACAATGTGTTAGAGTTGATGAGGAGGATGAGGAGTTGTGATTATGACTAGTGACCAACTTGTTATATATATGATGTCTCATTGACGAACATTGTTTGGTGGTGATGACTAGTGGTAATGAATATGCTATTTAAACAGACTAGTTCATGATGAGTTGTTATTGTATAAAAGATATATCTGTATAAACATGTACAACGCCAAAATACTAAAAAAAACATAAATGTTAGCTGTAGCGCCGGCCTAAAAACGTGCTACTAGTACTTGAACTTACCAGTAGCGCTGGTCTAGAAACGCGCTACTGCTACAAAATAGTTGTAGCGCCGTAGCAGTAGCGCTGGTGCCCGCGCTACTGGTAGCACAAAAACCAGCGCTACTAGTAAGATTTTCTCTATTAGTGGTTATGCGATTATCTAGGCATGATCATGTGTATAGGCATCACGTCCGTGACAAGTAGACCGACTCCTGCCTGCATCTACTACTATTACTCCACACATCGACCAACTCCTGCCTGCATCTAGAGTATTAAGTTCATAAAGAATAGATCGAGTAACGCATTAATAAAGATGACATGATGTAGAGGGATAAACTCATGCAATATGATATAAACCCCATCTTTTTATCGTAGATGGCAACAATACAATATGTGCCTTTCTGCCCCTGCTATCACTGGAAAAGAACACCGCAAGATTGAACCCAAAGCTAAGCACTTCTCCCATTGCAAGAAAGATCAATCTAGTAGGCCAAACCAAACTGATAATTCGAAGAGACTTGCAAAGATAACTTAATCACACATAAAAGAATTCAGAGGAGATTCAAATATTTCTCATAGATAAACTTGATCATAAACCCACAATTCATCAGATCTCGACAAACACACCGCAAAAAGAGATACATCGAATAGATCTCCAAGAAGATGGAGGAGAACTTGGTATTGAGATTCAAAGAGATAGAATAAGCCATCTAGCTAATAATTATGGACCCGAAGGTCTGTGGTAAACTACTCACAACTCATCGAAAGGGCCTTGGAGATGATGTAGAGGCCCTCCGTGGTCGATTCCCCCTCCGGCGGAGCACCGACGAAGGCTCCAAGATGGGATCTCGCAGATACAGAAGGTTGCGACGGTGGAATTAGGTTTTCATCGTCTGTTCTGATGGTTTCAGGGTACGTGGGTGTATATAGGAGGAAGAAGTAGGTCGGTGGACGCTCGAGGGGCCCACGAGGGTGGGGGCGCGCCCACCCCTAAGGTGCTCACCGGGCACCCTCGTTGTCGCCCCCTCTGTTGCTTGACGTCCACTCCAAGTCCCCTGGATCACGTTTGTTCCAAAAAGATCGCTCCCAAAGGTTTCATTCCGTTTGGACTCCGTTTGATATTCCTTTTCTTCGAAACACTGAAATAGGCAAAAAACAACAATACAGGTTGGGCCTCCGGTTAGTAGGTTAGTCCCAAAAATGATATAAATGTGTAAAGTAAAGCCCATAAATATCCAAAACGGGTAATATAATAGCATGGAACAATAAAAAATTATATATACGTTGGAGATGTATTAAGCATCCCCAAGCTTAATTCTTGCTCGTCCTCGAGTAGGTAAATGATAAAAACAGAATTTTTAATGTGGAATGCTACCTAGCATAATTCTCAATGTAATTTTCTTTGTTGTGGTATGAATGTTCAGATCCAAATGATTCAAAATAGAAGTTCATATTGACATAAGAAATAGTAATACTTCAAGCATACTAATCAAAGCAATCATGTCTTTTCAAAATAACATGGTTAAAGAAAGTTATCCCTACAAAATCATATAGTCTGGCTGTTGCTCTATCTTCATCCACAAAGTATTTAATCATGCACAACCCCGATAACAAGCCAAGCAATTGTTCCATACTTTAGTAATCTCAAAAAAAATTCAACTTTCACGCAATACATGAGCGTGAGCCATGGACATAGCACTATATGTGGAATAGAATGGTGGTTGTGGAAAAGACAAAAAAGGAGAAGATAGTCTCACATCAACTAGGCATATAAACGGGCTATGGAGATGTCCATTAATAGATATCAATATGAGTGAGTAGGGATTGCCATGCAACGGATGCACTAGAGCTATAAGTGTATGAAAGCTCAACAAAAAAACTAAGTGGGTGTGCATCCAACTTTCTTGCTCACGAAGACCTAGGGCATTTTGAGGAAGCCCATCATTGGAATATACAAGCCAAGTTCTATAATGAAAAATTCCCACGAGTATATAAAAGTGATAACATAGAAGACTCTCTATCATGAAGATCATGGTGCTACTTTGAAGCACAAGTGTGGTAAAAAGGATAGTAGCATTGCCCCTTCTCTCTTTTTCTCTTATTTTTTATTTGTTTGGCCTTTCTCTTTTGTTTTTGGCCTTTCCCCTTTTTTTATTTGGTGGTCTCTTTGGCCTCTCTTTTTTTAAGTCCGAAGTCTCATCCCGACTTGTGGGGGAATCATAGTCTCCATCATCCTTTCCTCACTGGGACAATGCTCTAATAATGAAGATCATCACACTTTTATTTACTTACAACTCAAGATTACAACTCGATACTTAGAACAAGATATGACTCTATACCAATGCCTCCGGCAGTGTACCAGGATATGTAATGAATCAAGAGTGACATGTATGAAAATTATGAAGGTAGCCTTGCCACAAATACGATGTCAACTACATGATCATGCAAAGAGCAATATGACAATGATGATGTGTGTCATATAAACAGAATGGTGGAAAGTTGCATGGCAATATATCTCGGAATGGCTATGGAAATGCCATAATAGGTAGGTATGGTGGCTGTTTTGAGGAAGGTATATGGTGGGTGTATGGTACCGGCGAAAGTTGTGTGGCACAAGAAAGGCTAGCAATGGTGGAAGGGTGAGAGTGCGTATAATCCATGGACTCAACATTAGTCATAAAGAACTTATATACTTATTGCAAAAATCTACAAGTCTTTGAAAACAAAATACTACACGCATGCTCCTAGAGGGATAGATTGATAGGAAAAGACCATCGCTCGTCCCTGACCTCCACTCATAAGGAAGACAATCTATAAATAAAATTATGCTCCAACTTCATCACAAAACGGTTCACCATACGTGAATGCTACGGGAATCACAAACTTCAACATAAGTATTCTTTAAATTTATAATCACCCAACTAGCATGAATCTAATATCACCATCCTCATATCTCAAAACAATTATCAAGCATCAAATTGATCGTAGCATCCAATTCACTTTCTATGATAGTTTTTATTATACCCAACTTGGATGCCCATCATTCCAGGACCAATTTTATAACCATAGAAAATACCATGCTGTTCTAAGAGACTCTCAAAATAATATAAGTGAAGCATAAGAGATCAACAATTTCTTCAAAATTAAACCACCGCCATGCTCTAAAAAGATATAAGTGAAGCACTAGAGCAAAACTATCTAGCTCAAAAGATATAAGTGAAGCACATAGAGTATTCTAATAAATTATAATCAAGTGGGCTTCTCCCAAAAGGTGTGTACAGCAAGGACGATTGTGGTAATCTAAAAATCAAAGACTAATATAATACAAGACGCTCAAAGCAAAACACATATCATGTGGCGAAAAAAATTATAGCTCCAAGTAAAGTTACCGATAGACGAAGATGAAAGAGGGGATGCCTTCCGGGGCATCCCCAAGCTTAGGCTTTTGATTATCCTTGAATATCATGGGGTGCCATGGGCATCCCCAAGCTTAGGCTCTTGCCACTCCTTATTCCATAATCCATCAAATCTTTACCCAAAACTTGAAAACTTCACAACACAAAACTCAACAGGAAATCTCATAAGCTCCGTTAGTGCAAGAAAGAAAAACCACCACATAGGGTACTGTAATGAACTCATTCTTTATTTATATTGGTGTTAAACCTACTGTATTCCAACTTCTCTATGGTTTATACCCCTTGATACTAGCCATAGATGCATCAAAATAAGCAAACAACACACGAAAAACAGAATTTGTCAAAAACAGAATAGTCTGTAGCAATCTGTAACTCTCGAATACTTCTGGAACTCTAAACATCCTACCAAAATAGGAAGTCCTGGGCAATTTATCTATTGATCTACAGAAAAAAGAATCAACGCAAAAGCACATTTCTGTGAATTACCAAAATTATTTTTGTGCGTGCAAAGTTTCTGTTTTTCAGCAGAATCAAATTAACTATCACCGTAGGTTATCCTATAGGTTCTACTTGGCACAAACACTAATTAAAATATGAAAACACATCTAAACAGAATCTAGAAGAAATATTTATTACTAATAGAAGCAAAAGCAAAAAAAATGTAAAATAAAATTGGGTTGCCTCCCAACTAGCGCTATTGTTTAACGCCCCAAGCTAGGCATAAAAGCGAGAATAGATCTAAGTAGTGCCATAATAATAAGATAGATCACGAAAACTCATCTCATACTCTCTACGTTCAGCAGCAAGTTGAGGCAAAAAAAAGTAATCAAAAGGGCTAAATTTAATAGGACAAAAGTCCCCAAGATCAATCTCAGGAGGTATGGGTTCCTCCTAGGGCCCTTCATATTGCACAACCAATTCATCATTATGAACATTCTTTTGACAGAACCTCTTGAGTCTACACTCAAGAGAATATCCTACCTCATTATTTCGAATAGCAAAATCATTATTGAGTCCAGAAATTTTATCAATTAGAACAGTGGCAGGAACCTTTTTCCTAAGGTTTTCATTAAAAGCAATATAGTCAAAAGATTGGAAACGCATAATTTCCTCTTGATCGAAGAGGATCGCCTCTATGGGAGGATGATCGGCGTCCACCCTATAGTGCGCAAAATTTCCTTGGCTTCTTTTATTATAAATCTAAACTCATGTGCCAAAAAGATAGTAGCTGCACGCTTAACAGAAGAATGCTCAGTATTAGAAAATTCTAGGAAAATTCTTTGTATGCAAGGATGCATGTGCATAAACTGTCTTTCAAGTTCAACTATAAGCATGGCGATAGCATCTGCAAGACTACTAGTTCTATGCAAGATAGAACTACCCATAGAAGATAAAGAACCGGCACAAGTAAAGAAATCTTGAATAACCCCTTTTCCAATAATATTACCGCTATCGATTCGAAACTTTTTAGTGTGCAAGATAGGGGCTTCTTGAGCAGGAGCATCAGAATTTTCCATGTTATCGTTATTGTCCATATCGACGATAATCTCCCCAATTTCAGACATAACGGCAGACAAAAGCGAGGAGGGAGAAGAGGGCAAACGGAAAAGAGAAGGCAAATAAAACGACAAGAGCGAAGTGGGGGAGAGGAATCGAGAGGCAAATGGCAAATAATGTAATGCGAGGGATATGAGTTTGTGATGGGTACTTGGTATGTCTTGACTTGAGCGAAGACCTCCCCGACAACGGCGCCAGAAATCCTTCTTTCTACGTCTTGAGCTTGCGTTGGTTTTCCTTGAAGAGGAAAGGGTGATGCAGCAAACTAGTGTAAGTATTTCCCTCAGTTTTTCAACCAAGGTATCAATCCAGTAGGAGGCTCCTCAAAAGTCCCACGCACCTACACAAACAAACAAGAACCTCACAACCAATGCAATAAAGGGGTTGTCAATACCTTCACGGCCACTTGCGAAAGTGAGATCTGATAGAGATAATATGATAAGATAAATATTTTTGGTATTTTTATGATATAGATTGGAAAAGTAAAGATGCAAATTGAAGTAGATGGAAAACTTATATGATAAAAGATAGACCCGGGGGGCATAGGTTTCACTAGTGGCTTCTCTCAAGATAGCATAAGAATTACGGTGGGTGAACAAATTACTGTCGAGCAATTGATAGAAAAGCACATAGTTATGAGATTATCTGGGCATGATCATGTATATAGGCATCACGTCCATGACAAGTAGACCTACTCCTGCCTGCATCTACTACTATTACTCCACACATCGACCGACTCCTGCCTGCATCTAGAGTATTAAGTTCATAAAGAACAGAGTAACGCATTAAGAAAGATGACATGATGTAGAGGGATAAACTCATGCAATATGATATAAACCCCATATTTTTATCCTCGATGGAAACAATACAATACGTGCCTTGCTGCACCTGCTGTCACTGGGAAAGGACACCGCAAGATTGAACCCAAAGCTAAGCACTTCTCCCATTGCAAGAAAGATCAATCTAGTAGGCCAAACCAAACTGATAATTCGAAGAGACTTGCAAAGATAACTTAATCACACATAAAAGAATTCAGAGGAGATTCAAATATTTCTCATAGATAAACTTGATCATAAAGCCACAATTCATCGGATCTCGACAAACACACCGCAAAAAGAGTTACATCCAATAGGTCTCCAAGAACATCGAGGAGAACTTGGTATTGTGATTCAAAGAGAGAGAAGAAGCCATCTAGCTAATAACTATGGACCCGAAGGTCTGTGGTAAACTACTCACAACTCATCAGAATGGCCTTAAAGATGATGTAGAGGCCCTCCGTGGTCGATTCCCCCTCTGGCGGAGCGCCGGTGAAGGCTCCAAGATGGGATCTCGCGGATACAGAAGGTTGCGGCGGTGGAATTAGGTTTTCGTCGTCTGTTCTGATGGTTTCAGGGTGCGTGGGTATATATAGGACGAAGAAGTAGGTTGGTGGACGCTCGAGGGGCCCACGAGGGTGGGGGGCGCGCCCACCCCTAGGGGGCGTGCCGGGAACCCTCGTGGCCGCCTCCTCTATTGCTTGACGTCCACTCCAAGTCCCCTCGATCACGGTTGTTCCAAAAAGATTGCTCCCGAAGGTTTCATTCCGTTTGATATTCCTTTTCTTCGAAACACTGAAATAGGCCAAAAAATAGCAATACGGGCTGGGCCTCTGGTTAGTAGGTTAGTCCCAAAAATGATATAAAAGTGTAAAATAAAGCCCATAAACATACAAAAAGGGTAATATAATAGCATGGATCAATCAAAAATTATAGATACGTTGGAGACGTATCAGATGGCTGCTCCTAAAACGTGTGCATGTGTTGTGCGCTTCAGGTAGGCTGCATCGGATGTTGGTCCTGATATGTTATGTGGATGGATCAGAGACGACACTGGTGTTAGATGCGGGAGTGGGACCATTCCATATTATCGAGTCTGTAGGTGTGAGTGGTGGCTTCGGATGGATTGATGTATGTTCTTGTCAGTTTTTTGTGAAATAATTAAGAAAGATGATTGCATGCATCGATTGATGCAGAGACCGGGGGTTTAACCTCCTCTAAAAAACGTTGATGGTGGCCTCTTCTTCTTCATGCTGTATGCAATTCTAGATTTCTAGTTAGTACAAAAACAGACATATCATTTGTGATTGAATCTAACTAGTACAACCTCCGCCCAATAGTATGTATCTTAAATTTATATAGATATGGATGCATCTAACACTAAAACGTGTTGTATGTAGATAAATCTAAGATAAGTAATTTGGTACGGAGAGAGTAGTTTGTATACTCTATGTAAAATAATATGTAGTATCTATGTATCATGAGCAATTTTAATATCCTCCTCTTACCTCCTCTTTTCACATGAGAGTTAAGAAGGTAAGAGTCAATCAAATCCACTACTTAATGCAATCAATGTCTCAGATCTATTTTATACTCTTATCTATAATGCGAAAAGAATTGGTAAGAAAGAGCATGTAAAAAACCTCATGTAACATACCTTAGGTTAAGATTAGACCGACCCACAAGTGTTGTGAGAGACGAGAGGCCGAGATGTTTGGCAATTAGTAGATGAGCATCTGATATATTATACTCATACTGGCATGTGGAATCGGCACCTTCGTTAGTCAGAGCAACTCCAGCGGGGCGACCCGTTTCATCTGCACGCGTCTGTTTGGGTCGGGCGAACACAAAAGTCGGCCAAACTCGCCGACCCAAATGGACGCACGTCCGCTTTTTTTCCGCGAGCCGGTTTTGCGTCGGTGCAGACAAGAGACGGACGCGCGCGCGCTCGCCTTCTCCTCCCCCGGGCGGCTGGTCGGCGACACATTGGCCTCTCCTAATCCACAAACGCTCGCCCGCCTCCTTCGTCACCGACGCCGTTGCGCATTTTTTTCGGGGACTCTGCCAGCTGCCGGCGTCGGAATATCCCCTCTGCAACGCCGCCACCTCACACGTCGCCCGCCACCGCCGTCTTGCCGCCGAGGAACCGAAAGCTTCCACCCCCACTAGTCGTGGAACGCGACCGTGACCAAGAAGCCGCCTCGCTACCCCAACCAGATCCTCATCGGCATGCTCGTCGGACGCTGGCAGGGAAGCTAGCTGGGTCATGCGTACCGCGGCTCCCTTTGCCGGCCGTCTCCTTCGTGGCCGCCCGCAAGCTGTTCGCTAGTTTGCCAAGGTACAAAATGGACTCTACGGATCAGTTCTTTTTTCGCAATTTTCTTTGCGACTCCGACGATTCGTCGTCCGATGACGAGGAGATATTGGCTGCCATGTTGGTCCATCACCACCTCAATAGCCAGCACCCGACATTCCGTGGCTCCATTCCGGGCCACCTTTAGGCATTGAATCACAACCGAGAGAGCGAGCATTTCCTTCTTTGGAAGGGCTACTTTGACACAAAAAATCCGTTGTTCAAACTTCAGAAATTTCTCCGCCATTTTCATATGAGTAGGCATCTTTTCAACCATATTAGAGAGGTGGTGGTCAGCTGTGATGACTATTTCGAGTGCAAAGAGGATGCCATTTGAAAGATTGGTTTCTCCTCTTATCAGAAATGCACCGCCGCCATCCGAATGCTTGCATACGGAGTGCCCGGTGATCTCATTGACGAGTATGTCCGTATGAGCGAGTCTACATGCCCAGACTCCCTGTATAAGTTCTGTAAGGCTGTTATTGCTGTGTTTGGCCCTAAGTACTTGAGAGAGCCGACTCCTGAATATACAACCCGTTTGTTGGTGATGAATGCCAGCAGGGGCTTCCCAGGGATGCTTGGCAGTATAGACTACATGCACTGGGAGTGGAAGAACTGCCCTTCTGCTTGGCAAGGCCAATATAAGGGCAATGCCAGGGCTTGCACTTTCATACTAGAAGCTGTGGCATCTCAAGATCTTTGGATCTGGCACTCTTTCTTTGGCATGGCCGGATCACACAATGATATCAACGTGCTTCAACGCTCGCTTGTGTTTGCTAGGCTTGCGGAGGGCAACAGCCCACCGGTGAACTTTACTATAAACGGCCACAACTACGACAAATGATACTACCTGAGTGACGGTATCTATCCTCAGTGGACCACTATTGTGAAGACAATCCCCAACCCTGTCGGAGAGAAGAGAAAAAGATTTGCCCAAGAGCAAGAGAATGCTAGGAAGGACGTCGAGCGTGCCTTTGGTATTTTGCAATCTCGGTGGGGTATCGTTCAGTATCGTGCTAATACTTGGAGCACGCAGAAACTGTGGGAGATGATGACTGTTTGTGTGATCATGCACAGTATGATCGTAGAAGATGAGCGCCCGGAACGTCTGTACGATCAAGGTTTTCAATTTCAAGGTTTGAATGTTGTGTCTACGCATGGAGGAGTGGCAACGCTTGAACAGTTCACCCAATTTTATCATGACATGCGTGATTGAGAAACTCACATGCAACTGCAAAATGATTTGGTTGAGCATATGTGGGCTTATGTTGGCAACTAATAGATGTATCTTTTTATTCGGCTTGCAAAACTATGTGAGACGTTTTTACTTTTATTCGGATTGTTAAACTATGATATTTATTTGGTTCTCGACTATATGTTCGAATGAAAAAATTGTGTCTCAAACAATGCAAAAAATGAGCATATGTGGTTCATGTTGACCACGCAGGCACGTATGGATCGGCGCGTTGGACGCACTGCCGATCTAAATCTAAAACGAGGTGGACGCCGGGCGGGCGACCGACCCAAACGGACAAAAGGCGAACAAAAGCGCAATCCGTTTAAGTCGGCGCGTCGGAGTTGCTCTCAGGCCGTGATGGTCTGCCACTCAAGCCCTAGCTCCACAACGGAGACGGGGATGAAAACGATCGAGATGGAGTTGCGCAAACAGATGGCAAAGCGATGTGTGCTGGATCAAACCGATTATTGCGCTTGGTCTGTAGACGCGGAGTTTCTGCTCCCAGGCTCATCTGCACCCCTGTTAGAAAAAATTCAAAACAAATGCTTAAAAAATTCAAAAAAATCCAAAAAAAATTGGGTGGTAGATAATTTGATGCGTGAGGTTCGCACCAAATTTAAACTCATTTAGACATCTGAGGAGCTCTCGGCAAAAAAGACAAAATGGGGGTCTGTAAAAATGTTTACTGTTCATGCACTATTCTAACCCGATTTGTCTTTTTTGCCGAGAGCTGCCAAAATGTCCAAATGTGTTGAAATTTAGAGCGGACCTCACGCATCAAATTATCTACCACTCAAAAAAATTGGATTTTTTTTAGTTTTTCTAGTATTTATTTTGATTTTTTTCTGAGCGGGAGCAGATGAGCCTGGGCACCGAGTTGGATTTCCGTTGGTATGTGGGCTATTCAACACTACATACCATACGTACTGAAGAGAGAAGGCCGTTTACTTGACTCCGCCGTTTACTTGACTCCGGTCTAGTCTCCCCGCTGCAGGCAAAGTAATTGGTTCCCGCTGCATTGGCATTCAATTCAGCCATCAGTGCTCCGTACTACCAAGCAGCTGCTAAACACTGTTCTCGTTGGGGCTTGGGCATGGACAGACGGGTGCTCCTGCTCCATCAGTCTCACGCCGCGTCCCTTGCATTTCAGACATCAAATTAAAACTTGTACTCAAATTTATACATCAAAATAAAGCGGACACTGCATTGTTTCAATAATATATTTGGATCTTTATATAAAAAAAGTAAAACTAGCCTAGTCTACCCATCGTCGTCCGCTGTGCTCCACGTCATGCTCTTCGCCGGGCATGGGAAAGTCTATATCCCACCTCCTACCCTTCCTTCGTATGACATGGACTAGAGATATGGACCCCTGAAAATGCTAAGGACACATATTGGCAAAAGCTCAAAACTCTTCATTTTCATTTTAGTGATCCAAAATCACATTGAGTCCATAGGAAAAGCCAATACTATTAGAAGGGAATGATGTGTTGCTTAATGTCTTGCTTGCTCAAAATGCTTAGTGATATGCTTCAAAAGCCTCCAACCACTTTCTCATTTCCACATATGTCCTAAACCTAAAGTCAAACTCGGCCCCACCGATTTGATCTATCCGGCGCCACCGAGTTCACTTGACATAACCATAGCCAGAAATCCTAATCAGTTCGGTCTCACCGATAGAGATCTCGGTCTCACCGAGATGGGATTGCAAACTCTCTGTTTCCCTTTGTAACATTTCGGTCCAACCGAGATGAGCGATCGGTCCCACCGAGTTCGCAATTCAAACTCTCTGTTTCCTTTTCGTAAAGTTTTGGTCTCACCGAAATGATCGGTCCCATCGAGTTTCCTGACCAAGTCTCTGTTTGCTTATTGTTGAAATCGGTCTAACCGAGTTCATGCAATCGGTCTCACTGAGATGAAGTTTTTGCCCTAACCCTAGCGCATCGGTCTCACCGAATTGATATTTTTGGTCCCACCGAAAAGCCTAACGTTCACATTTTGAACCAGGACGGTCCCATCGAGTTTGATAAATTGTGTGTAATGGTTAGACTTTGTGTGCAGGCTATATATACACCTCCACCCCCTTCTCCATTAATTAGAAAGAGAGCCATCAGAACGTTCCTACACTTTCACTACTCATTTTCTGAGAGAGAATCACCTACTCATATGTTGAGACCAAGATATTCCAATCCAACTACAAGAATTTTTATCTCTAGCCTTCCACAAGTTGCTTTCCACTCAAATCATCTTTCCACCATATCTAAATCTGTGACAGAGAGTTGAGTGTTGGGGAGACTATCATTTTAAGCACAATAATAATAAGCTCATCATCAATACACCATTTATTACCTTTTGGAGAATTGTGTCTCCTAGATTGGTTAGGTGTCACTTGGGAGCCTCCGTCAAGATTGTGAAGTTAAACCAAGGAGTTTGTAAGGGCAAGTAGATCGCCTACTTCGTGAAGATCTACCCAAGTGTGGCAAGTCCTTCGTGGGCGATGATCATGGTGGGATAGACAAGGTTGCTTCTTTGTGGACCCGTCGTGGGTGGAGCCCTCCATGAACTCGCGCAACCGTTACCCTTCGTTGGTTGAAGTCTCCATCAACGTAGATGTACGATAGCATCACCTGTCGGAACCATGCCAAAAATCTCCGTGTCTACATTGCGTTTGCTTCCTCCAAACTCCTCCCCTTTACCTTCATACACAATGATTTACATTTCGCTGTTGTACTCTTAGAATTGCATGTGTAGGTTGATTGCTTGACTTGTGTTAAGTTGCTAAAATCTGCCAAGACTTAAAATTGGAAAAAGGCTAGATTTTTATTTGGTCAAGTAGTCTAATCATCCCCCTCTAGACATACTTTTGATCCTACACATAGACTCTAGAATTTTCTTAATATGTGCACACTGTATGAGCAATCATCTACTAAGGAAGCCTCTACAAAGATAATTGTTAGACCATATGAATTAAGGATATTTGACGAAATGTATTTGAGTATAGTAGAATGCAAACAATAATTCATCTAAGTGACATAAGTTAGTTTGTCAAGGATTGTGATTTTATCTTTTTTAATTTTTTTCCTCAAATCCATATATGATGGTTTGATTTAGAAGTGGGTTTCCAAGGGAGAAAATACCTATATAAAACAACTAATGTATATTCGAGAAACTGGCAGGAGCGTTGCCTTTCAATTGGAGGAAGAGAGAGTGTTAAAAACAGTTATACAAGATTTTCCCAAACGAGAGTTGGAAGGTGCGGAAACCTTAGTAATATCGTATTTGATAGAATAAGTTATAAATAAATATAAAATGTGATTAATTTCATTATGTGTAAAAAATAAATATAATTATTAAGATAGTACATTAAAGAATAAGTTATGAAGAAAATATATGAAGTATATTCTGCTAAATTTAATAAAAAGACATTTATTTTCATGCATTGGCATCATGAGTTTAAAAATAAAATTATGCATTTCATAATTTATATAGGAAGGCCTGGCTTGATAAGTTGTTTAAATTATTATTTTTTATTTAATTATTTTTTATTCATGTTATTATTGCGGCTGAAGTCGCTTATGAAATAAAAGGTAACAATTTTCCCTAGAATAAAATAGTAAAATGTATGTCCTAAAATATTCTAAGTGTAATATAAATTTACTACCATATATTTTATATTGTGACAGAGAATCATAAAGAATATTTTTTTAAAGTTTGCACTATGTATACACAACCATTTTCATATTTTAACTCTCCCATCATCTCTCACTCTTCTACCCCCTACATCGAGTGGAAACTCAAAGATATTTGTCAAGCCTCTCATGTGAACAATATCGTTATCACCAAGCACAACATATTCATTCTAGTTAGTACAAAGAAGAACAAAAAACAAATATAAGAAAGAAAGAATCATCCTTGCATGTCTAACACATGCTTAGGCGTGATTGTGATGTTGTTAAATTTAAGTTGCGAGTGCAAAATGTGATAGTGATTTGTACCAAATTTTAACTGTGTGGTGGATTTCCATGTGATATGAATGATATTTGTCATGTATTTTGCCCATCTTTATATTTTCATAGGTTCGCATGCCAATAGACGGATCAGTAGGGAAATCCCAGGAAGGTGTAAATTTCTTTTTTAGTCCCGTAGTTAGGCTATACTTCTATTTCTCATTTCAAGCACGTCAAGTTTCTCCAGTTGGCAAAAGGACCCATCTGAGATCACCTTGAACCTCGAAAGGTGCTTCATGCCAACAATCCATGATACTGGTTCGCAAAATACTAACTATATGATTTCCATATTTTCCGAGCAGCTCTTCTCGAATCACCCCCTCTAAGATTTGGTAATGCACCGATTGAAGCCTATCTTCTTCCCAGTATAAGATTGTCATCAAGGATGACGGAGTATGATATTGGGAAATACCCATGTATCTCCATGCTCCTATATCAATTTGTCAACTGGGCATCTCTTATGCAAGACATCTTTTCATGTCTAGGGTCGCGGGGAGGAGATGATGAGATGAACACAATGCAACCACTCGACTGCTCCATCCGTGATATGGTATTTCCCAACACATAATTTCTTTACTGTTTGGACATTTTAACTGAAAGAACTTCTATTTTCTTTCATGATTTAATGAATTCACTATTATAGGTGTCTATTACTTGTCACCAAAGACGAAGTTGCATGAAGTTGGGCATTTGACCATTGTTTTCATACCAATCCATCACCACCATTACAGAAATATAATACTCAGCACAACCCAACCCGGCCTGCTCAATAATCTCGGAAGCCTGGCCCATATACGGCCAGTCCATTCCACAAGCTGAAGGAAGCATTGGTACAATAATTTGCTTGGACAGCCACGCAAGAGTAACATGGGTCAAACTACTGAACAACTAACTAACAACTAAGGTATAACTTTCAGTATGCGGGGACTTACATCTGTCTGACACTAGAGTTTTTTTCCCCGGTAAGGAGGTTAAACTGCCGGCCTCTGCATAAATGTGATGCACACATCCATTCTTATTAATTATTCAGCAGAGTGCATAACAAATGCAACCATGGCAAAACTATTACAAGGTGCATATATCATGAAACAACCACAACACTTATGCAAAAGATGTTCTTGTAGACGAATGGATCGCGGTGCCAACTGAATCACTGTTTTTGAATATACAACGATTTCAATAGACTGAAGCGTGACATTGTGCTAAGAAATACACAGTTTGAAAAGTAGAATTGATATTGCAAAGTTAGTGTCATGCATACATTTGAAGTTACATTGATGATAGAGCAGTCGCAACAGGCGTAGTTCATGAAATTCAGTTTGCCAAACTCTTTGCAGGCCCATAAAAGCTTGAAGCTTCCCTTACAAAGTGGAGAAAATACAGAGAATATACACAGTAGCTAGAAAAATGATCATGCCACGTTGAATCTAGGAACCACAGTAGACGATTCATGGGATTGGTAGCTGTTGGAGTTGAAGGAAATACAATTTGATCAACTCCATGGAGAAAAACTGATAGGATTGTGTCTTGGCGAGCGAATCGGGGCCAGCAGCTCGCATGGTTGCACCTGCAAAGTCATTCTGAGCTTGCTCCATCGCCTGGGTGAATCGGTATAAACTGACGAGGATATGTGTGATCCATGTAGCATGTCAAAGCAGTAGAACTTTCAAAGGTTGCAGTGCCACTGTGCCAGTGACGAGCGCCGATCGCGTCATCTGTGCCTGAAAGATTGCACATGTCGCATTGTCAATTTGTCATTACTGCACTTCACAGAGTGTGCAACTTCCTGACATTGTGATGCTTACAGAAAGAGAACCAACTTACCAGCGAGAATGTTCATCTGCAGAAAAGAGCCTCAGTAATCAGTAGGCACTAAGCTCGGAGGGTGCAGGTTGTGCGGCACAAGTCGTGTGGCAATCTTGCAGCTTGACCCAGGTTGAGAAACAGGGGCATGTAAGAGTATGACAGAGCCTAAGAAGTAATGGAGAGATTCCAGGAGAGCAGAGAGAAGCGGGACACAACAAGTTTCTGTTTTGGAGACTCCACCCTACAGGTAACAAATTTTAGAGTGCATTTAGCAAGACTTTGTAAGAAAAAACAGATCAGCCAATGGACTAGTGCTGCGAGAAATCAGATGGAAAGAAACAAACAGAGGGAGGTTCCATCTGTACGTACCAGCGAAGGTGTCAACCTGTGCGGTGCGGCGGGAGACTTCGCGATCAGCAGTATGAATAGCGCCATGTTGTAAACGAAGAAGTATCCTGGGTGTAAATGTTGGTATTAGACAAGGGTTTTAGGGTTTGTGTCACACCTCCAACGTGGGGCGACCTTTTCATTATATAGACATGTACAACATAATTACAAGTGGGGCCCAGTATATACAGAGTCTAACACCCTCCCTCAATCTTAACCATGCTCAGACGAATTCACTAGGTTGAGATTGCGCCTACACCCTTCAAACTGAGGAAGAGACAATGGCTTCGTGAAGATGTCAGCAAGTTGATCTTTCGAGGAGATGAACTTGATAAGAAGCAGTTTCTGGGCAACACGTTTCCTGACAAAGTGGTAATCAACTTCGATGTGTTTGGTGCGAGCATGAAAGACTGGATTTGAAGACAAGTACGTCGCACCAATGTTATCACACCAAAGTACCGGCGGCTGCTTGTGAGAAATCTTCAACTCTCTGAGCAAGAACTGTATCCAAATAAGCTCTGCTGTGGCATTTGCAACTGCTTTGTACTCAGCTTCAGTGCTACTGCGAGACACCGTTGCCTGTTTACGAGCACTCCAAGCGATCAAGTTCGAACCAAGAAACACTGCATATCCTCCCGTTGATCGTCTGTCGTCCGGACTCCCAGCCCAGTCTGCATCAGAGAACGCAGAGAGCTCACCAGAGGGGGCCGGTTGCAGATGCAAGCCATAAGAAGAAGTGGACCGGATGTAATGCAAGATGCGCTTAACTGCATTCCAGTGAGAGTCTCGAGGAGCATGAAGAAACTGGCAGACCCGGTTGACCGCATAGGATATATCAGGACGTGTGATAGTCAAGTACTGCAAGCCACCAACAATGCTGTGATACTCAGTAGCCTCATCAGCTGGAAGGAGAGAACCATCATGAGCAGACAGTCTGTCAGTGGAGGACATAGGTGTAGTAGCTGGCTTGCACTGGAGCATACCAGACCTCCGAAGAATATCGAGAGAATACTTCTGCTGAGTGAGAGTCAAGCCAGAACCAGAGGACAAAACTTCAAGGCCAAGGAAATAGTGAAGCTACCCAAGATCCTTAACAGCAAAGTCAGCACTCAAAGCAGAAACCAGGCGATCCGCAGCATAGTCCGAGGAACTGACCAAGATGATATCGTCAACATAGACCAGTAGGTACATAGTAACTGTAGGTCGTTGAAGAAGAAATAACGAGGTATCGGCCAGTGAGGGAACAAATCCATGAGCCCGAAGAGTGGTGCCAAGACGCGCATGCCAAGCACGCGGAGCCTGCTTCACACCATAGAGTGTCTTAACAAGACGACATAGATGTTGTGGACGAGCTGGATCAACAAAACCTGGAGGCTGACGCATGTAAACCTCCTCCTCAAGAACACCATGAAGGAAAGCATTCTGAACATCAAGCTGACGAAGAGACCATCCACGGGTAATTGCTAGTGAGAGCAGAAGCCGAATTGTGGTCGGTTTGATCACTGGATTGAAGCACTAGTGCAGAACCGGGCAATAGCACCGGTTCGTAAGGCCCTTTAGTGCCGGTTCCATAACCGGCACTAAAGTGTGGGCACTAAAGGCCCCCCCCCCTTTAGTACCGGTTCAGCACGAACCGGTGCTAAAGGGCAACCACGTGGCACGAGCTAGCTCCGGGGGCCTGGAGCCCTTTAGTACCGGTTGGTAAGACCAACCGGTACTATAAGGTTTGGGGTTTTTTTAGTTTTATGATTTCTTTTTCATTTAATTTTGTGTTTCCATTTTAATTCTTTTTCGTTTGCTGGTATTTTACGATACTACACATTGTACACGTTAT